>NC_060274.1:62626135-62686804 GCF_021613505.1 Equus quagga
CCTCTCTTCCTCCCTTCCTGCCTGCCTCTCTTCCTCCCTTCCTGCCTGCCTGTCTGCCTCTCTTCTTTCCCTTCCTTCCTGCCTTCTTTCCCCTCCCTCCTCTTTTTCCTTCTTTCCTTCCTGACTTTTTCTACAAAGATAAAACGTCTTGAAAAAGGCTCAGGATCTACACTTCTACCTTATATGTTAAATATATTAACCACATGTTCAAAAAACTGCTAACTTGGTTCATATTATAGAATTACCATATTTTATATACAGCTAATCAGACTTGAATACTTATGATAGATTGATTTCAGCAATTTCTGATCCATGAAGAAAACATCACGAAGCATCAGTTATCCTTAGTAGAAAAGACTGGTACTGAATAAATAGGAAACTGTGTAAATTGGTGAATTGTCCTCATAGTACCTTCTGATCTATATTGGATTATATCTTGAAATATTAATATTCCGGCTGACAATTTGGTGTGACTCATATAGGCTGAGTTGAATATGGATGAGTTTTATTAAGGAGCTGAATGATTTGCAGCAAATAAACAGCATCATAAATGGTGGTGCTTATTCCTGGGACAGATGTAATCATCAGGAGGAGATAAAGCCAACGTGTGTATTAGGAAGGAGGTTGTTTCAGGTATGGCTGGGTAGCGGCTATATTTAATTTACTTTATGGTATGACATCATCCTCTAAAATCAGGACAAATATCTAAAAGAAAATTCTCATGACCCTAACCTTTACTGGTTTGAACATAAGCTGCATGTTAAAATGCATTATCTTACTGTCTGTCATAAAGAAAACTCAGGATAATCTTTCCTGTGTGGTGCTGTGCATTTAATTCTCTTTAACAGAGGCTCCTGAGTATGTATCCAGTCAGTGATGGAAATGGAAGCTATTTTCTTTGATGGCATTACTCTTGAATCATTTGTCACTGCCAATATGCCACAAAACTTCAGGGACCAGATCCTGGTGATAAGTTACAACATTTGGAACCTGCTACCTTATTTCTAGCATGCAGTAAAAATGAACTCAATATCTGTAACTTTCATATTAGCTTTCTTCTCCGTTGGTAAATGGTTATCTTTAATGCTTACCTTGTAAAATGATGATGTAATAAGCCAGAGGCACTCATCTTCTGCTTCAACCTTCTTATCATCCATACACTGTTGCTGCCCTTCAGCCCCACTCCTCCACTGGGGGACCTCAAAATGCCAGAAGGGTGCTTTTACTTTCTCAGTTGTTAGCCTACTTCCAACTTTGCCCTCCACCGCTGACTGCCTCCACCATCCCTGCCAGGAATCTAACCAGAGTCTAGGGCCACCTTGACTGTCTTTATCTGTAAGATAACTACTACAACATAGAACTGAGGGGAATAAACAAACCAGTGGTCCTAGTCCAATAGTTTAACGTCAGAATGAATGATTTAGACAGTGTTGCCTTAGATTACAATGCTAATCCTAACCAAACATGTCACAAAAACTTCATTTTATCAAACTGTTTTCCTGTCTTCTCCTCTCTTCTCTTTTTGAGCTATAAAACTTAGAAATTTCCCACAGGAAAAAAAAAAAAGAGTAATTTTTAAGATCCCCTTTCCCTTTAGCATCAAGTTGTTTCCCTAAATTTAACATTCATAATTCTTTTAGCTCTAAATTTCTCCTGCAATCCTGCCAAGAGTAAAAGATCAGGTAATTGAGAAGGGTCAAAATTTAAGTTACAAAAAATATGCCAAAGGGATTCTATTTCTGATAACTAGAAACTGGTTGGGGTAGTTACTATTGCCTATAATTTGGTAATGTAAGATGTCTATTTAAGTCAGTTCTGACACAATATCCTCAATTTGATAGAATGTCTTCTTTTTGTTGAAGTTTAAAAATGCTACCTAGTGGCATGCCAGTGCCCGTGAGCTGTATACGGGATATAAGCTATAATTTATTCCTTTAGGAGCTGGCAGAAATTTAAGGATAGGATTCTTCTGTATCTGTTGCACATTTTAAACACGCACTAATTGAACCCAGTGGTTACGAAGTGTCACAGAAATATTTACTGTCTACCTGCTTGTGGGATGGCTGGGGGCAGCGAGCTGAGGATAAATCCTTAAGTCTGAGAGACAGAGAAGTAATTATCTGTTTGCCTCAAAAGCATATGGAATAAATACATATAGAGTTATTACACTGTTTCTAAGTAATTTTGTTTTCTGATTGATGGGTGCATGATGAAGAAAGAATTAAAATCCAAGGGGGAACTGAAGAAAAGTATGTGGAAAATGCTATTTCCCCAGGCTCACTCCATTGTGTTGTAAGGCAAAATGAGTCTGACTGCCAGTAACAGTCTTAAAAGACAAAATAAACAAGTGGAGCTGAGGAAGTGACCTTCTTACATAGTCTTGAGACTATTAGGTAATATGGGATGATTTAGCTAATGATGATTGTGATGATGCCAACAGCTACTTATTAAATGCTTATTCCATGCCAGGAGCTACGAACTCAAGTCATCTTGAAAGTAAACCTATTGGTAAGTTAATACTCACTATGATTCTTTATCATCTCTATTTACAAATGCAGAAATTGAGATATATAGAAATGATCCAGCCATTTGGAGCTAGTGTTTGAAACAGTCTTCTGACTTGCAAGCCCATATTCTTCCATACTTTGATGTACTGCTTCTATCGAAGGAAATTGAGAGTAAGTAACAAAAATAAACAAGCAAAAAACCTTTCACTGTATCAGCAAATCAATCTCACTGTTTTTCTAATTGAAAATGGTATTCTTGAGCTTGATCCACCTCTTCATTTTGAGTAGTTTTCAGATGCTCCCAAAATCCAGATCCATTTCCCACCAGTAAGTGTAACCTGAAGGAAGCCCTGTAACCAGCAGAGGCGGCTCCAAAGGAGCAGCTCCAAAGGCATTTTAAGTATTTGTAGGTAGGAGAGGCCCCCTCCCCAAGATGACGACTTTGGAGACAAATGTGCTGGGTTGATTGTTTTCATCTAATATATTGGTTTAAAAAATCAGTCCTATTGTCTTATTGACGTGAAGTTTAGGGAAGTTGCATATATAAACTCCAAGGGAAAGCTACTCGATATATTGAAAAGTAAACTCTAAATGCACTAAAAATTTCAGTTGTGAAAAGTAAAAGCTAAAAGAAGAAAATACAGGTAAAATCTAATAGAATAAAATCTTTGAGGTCTTGGTTTAGAGAATCATTTCTTTTAAAAAGATTAAATTAAGGTCCCCAGTGGCATCGTGGTTAAATGGCTTCAGCCGTGCAGGGTTCACAGGTTTGGATCCCGGGCACGGACCTGGACCTACACACAGCTCATCAAGCCATGCTGTGGCAGGCGTCCCATGTGGAAAGTAGAGGAAGATGGGCACAGATGTTAGCTCAGGGCTAATCTTCCTCAGCAAAAAGAGGAGGATTGGCGGCGGATGTTAGCTCAGGATTAATCTTCCTCAAAAAAAAAAAGAGATTAAATTTTTAAAAAACCACACAAACATACGGAGGTTTACATTAATCAGATTAATTAATATTAATGAAATGTTGGATTACATTAATATTAATTAAATGTTCCATGGACACCCTAGATAAGGTTAACAACAAGTGACAGACTAGCGGAAGATATTTTCAATATCTAAAACGTACAAGGATTTCATACCTAGAATATGTGAGGAATTTCTGCAAATCTGGTAATAAAAGACAATCAACTCAATAGAAATAAATACACAAAGGACAATAATAGGCACTTGAAAGAAGGGGAAATTCAGATGGTTAATACATATATGAAGAAATTTCCAAACTCTTAACAGAAATTCAAAATGTAATGACCTACATTCCATGACTGTCACATTAAGAACACCTTAGAAAGTTTGATAACATGAGCAACACTTTAGATGAGCAAATGAGGAAGCAAGGACCCTTATCCAGCCCTGTTGGAAGAATAAACTGGCATGGCCATTCTAGAAAGTAATCCAGATGTGCTTATCTCTATCAATCAGCCATTGCTGCATTGTAATCCACTGCAAAACCTCAGGGGCAACAATAGACATTTATTCCTTATGTGATAGAGTGTCTGCTGGAACAGCTTTGCTGATCTCTCCTGGATTCTTTATGAATCTGTCACTGTGAGTCAACTCATCAAGGCTGGATAGGGCTGAGGATCTGTTTGAAACTGCCAGTTTGTCTGGTCTGGGCTCTCACTATGGGTTGAGCTGAGGTCTTCCCCAATCTTTCTCATCCTTCTTGGACCCTCAGATCAGCTGGGGCATGTTCTCATCATGGCAGTGGCAGAGGCATAAGAGTGCAAGTGAAAACTTGGAAGGAGTCTTCATGCCTAACTTGGAACTGGCACATTGTCACTTCCACCCACGCTCTCCTGGGTGAAGCAGTCATGTTGTAGGAAGTACTCTCCACTTTAAATGAGAGGAACTGTCAAGTTACAAGAAAAAGAGAGTGGACACAGACCAGAGCAAAGAATGGGGGCCGATAATTCCATTTACCACAGTGCCTTATGACCTAGCCATCCTATTTCTTGATATATATTTCAGAGTGACTCCCCCACAAGTCTACGAGGAAATAAGTTTAAAAAAATTTGTTGCAGCATTGTTTATGATAGTAAAGGTGAGCAGCTTTGGAGACCCTTACAAGAGGAGTGAATAACTAAAATATGGTATACACCATCAATGTAATACAATGTGGTAGTCAGAAGTGATTAATTAAATTTAAATACAGCAGCATGAACAGGTCTCAATAACTTAATGTTGATTTTAAAAAGCAATAAACAGTATAAAAGTCATTGTACAATGTCCGTTATATAAACCCCATCCACATAATAACACTGTCTATTTTTAAAGGTACACATATATCTGTCAAAGGACATTCCCTAAATAAATGAGTGAGTCCCAATGAGGAAGCAAGGAATAGGATTGAGTATGGGGAATTAGGGAGAAAAAAATAACAGAATAAAACAAAAAGTGGGGGCTTTGGAATAGACTGAGAATTAAATCAATTTTGTGTTCCTGTTATTTTTAAACATAAACATTTTTATAACCAAAAAGGGACTAAAATGAGCACAGTACATTCAGAAGACTTTGTAAAGAAACAAAGGTTTGAGCAGAGGTTTGGAGTTACAGAGGTTCTGGTTTGAGAAAGGATATTCCAGGGAGGAACATGTATGGTCACAGCAGGGACAGAAGAAGGATGTGAGAAAATTGTATGGAGCTTCTTCCTGCAGAAATTTAATGAAAGCTTGACAGAGTATGACAATAGATGAAAGTATAAGGCAGAGTTCCTTGTAATCTGTCACTGGGGCTTTTATTTTGGTCTTTCCATGGTTTTGGAGGCCTTTGGGAGCACCTGGAGACAAACAGAGCCTGTTTGATAAAATGAGCCCCCTGGAAGACGAGTTCTTGAACACTCATGTGCCATTCCATTGTCCTTCAGAAATCACACCTATCAGAGGTTCTGTGACACTGTTGGTCTGAAACACTGATAATAAGAGAAGTCTTCCAAGAGTAGTAGGAATTATTCACCCCCAGGAATATAAAACAAACAAACAAACAGAATAAAACCAAACCTTTTGTTGGTGTTGCGGGGAACAATATCAGGTGTTCAACCCACATCAGGAGAAATTAGTGAAGGGGCAAGAATTGGAAACAGACCCACCTGGTTCTCTATTTTATTATCTCAAGGTCACTTAGTACAGCCCTGAAATTATTAGCACCTTTTCTTTAAGTTAAAATCTCCCTCCACTGGAAAAATACTCTTGTTTTAAGAAAATGTACTTTTAGTCTCTGTTGAAGAAAGTATAAATTGGAAGGGAAAATTATGAAGGGTAATTTGGCAATGTATATTGTTTTAAAATGTCACTATTTTTTAATTCAATAATTTAACCCTTAGGAATGTTCTAATTCTAATTTCTAAAGAAATAAATATGCACAAAAATATGTGTTTATAACAGCAAAAAATGAAAAACAGCTAAATGAGCAAGAACAAAGAATTAAAGGAATTAGGCACTTTTGTTTGATAGAATGCTAAGTCATGAAAAGATATCTTTAAAAATATTTAATAACATGGAAGAAACAGTCCGAATATATTGGTATGTGAAAAAGCAGGTCATAAATATATACCAAAATCGAGAAAAACAAACTTAAATATTAACAGTGTTTGTCTCTGAGTGTAAGACTACATGCAAAATAATTTCCTGTTTCTTTCTTTTCCAAATTCTCTTAAGTGATCGTTTAATGCTTTTATAAAACAAAATCAATAATACGTGTTATTTAAAACTATAAAACTCTATTGAATATATAAGTTAAATATTGTTGAAACCGGTAATTTAAAGAATTCATAATCAGTCTTTTTATTTGTTAAAATATGTGCTTGAATCCCTCCAGGTAATCTTTAAGAATGGGAAACTTACACATTCAGCCGTATTTTGGGAATTATCTGGAAATAGTAAAGGTCCATATGCTACCCAGGTATAGAGGATTTGATTAAAAGGAAATGACCAAGTTAAAAGTGAATTTTACCCTCTCAATGAATTAAAGAAAATTGAAAAGGCAATAAAAGCTATGTTTTTGTAAAACATAGTCAAGTACCTTTTTCAAAAGGGTGTTTATTCTAGTCCATACAAGCCTCAGGATGGATTCACATTCTAATTCACTGCTCAGGGTATCCAGGGCACTGCTCAAGCACCGGGCGTGCGTTGTGGTGTTTTTAATAAAAGATAGTGAAATGAAGAAGCAGCTCGCTCCGGAAATTAAGAAGGGAATTTAAAGAAATAAATACAAGCTATGAAAGCGATGACCATAGCCTGTTAAATGCTAGTCACCTCCTGATTTTGCTTCTTATCTCTCCCCTGGGATTTCTTAACAAAGTATCCCCAACAACAGGTAATATTACATTCAGCTGAGAACCACCTGCAGCATTTCTGATTAGCAGGGATCAGAGTATATTTTCATTTGCAGGAACCAATCCTTTAATGTTCAAAATAGAAAAATGAGCCACAAAGTATGACAGACCCAAAACACAGAGTGTTGACTTTTCTTGTTTCAATGATAAATAGCATCCATCATCTAGCTTGATTTCAAGAGAGAGTGCGGTGAGGCTCAAAACTGCAGTTGAATCATTAAGGTGCTCACAAAGGAATGAACTTCAGTCCTGCATATTCTCCCCCCTGCATTCAGAGTGTTTCTGAGGCTAAATATTCGTATTCCTGGGTTCCTCAGAGTGTACAAAAGTGAAAGAGAACTTATTCCCGTGGTTTGCTCCATCAACACCAAACGGCTGCCACCTGCAAGACTGAGAATGCGCACTGTGCCCCTTCTTAGCAAGTTTGCTTCTGGAAGTGATCTCACATCAAGGTACCACAGATCAGACAAGTGTTTCCAGTCCCCAGACAAAAAAGAAAGACTCTCTCTCCTCACTCTTCCTTGGAAATGACCATCCAGAAATCATGTGAGAGTGGTTGGATTGCTTCATGATCTGTTGGAAGAAATTAAAAATAAAGTCATTCCTTGTGAATGGAATATTTGAGTTGCGTTTTCATACAACTTTCCCAAATTGCAAGACTCCTGCTGCCACAGAAGAAACACCTAATTTACCAAGGACTCAGAGGCCTGGAATGCACAGTGACCTATTCAAACTGGAAGTGAACATTTACCTTGGTGTTTCAAGTAAGCACCAATTCAGACTAGAAGGCATAAAGAAAGTCTTACATCATAGAGACCATAAAAACTCATATGGAAACTTAATATATCTAAGATGGGTCAGGACGCCTCTGAGGTCTAAAAGCCAAATGAGAGTCAGCTATGGCCTCCTGAAATTTATTTTCTTTTTTAGTAAATGGAGATGGGATCACCATAGTTGGGTGGGTACAGTGTATATGCTCTGAAATGCTATCCTTATTTTGTTTTTCAACATTGCTGTAGCAGACTTTTCGCGTTTACTTCTATAGTTAAGTTTGAAGATGATCCAGTGTAGAGAAGCTGGAATGAATTAAGTTTTGACCAAAAGGGAGCTAGAGGAGGAAGAGAAGTATTGCCCTGAAAAGAAAAATAATCAAAGACACAGAGGATGGAACAAGATCTGTTTTCTATCTCCAGTGGAAACAGATAAAGAGAAACGAGTTTAACTGGCAAATGGAAGATTTAATTTAGACATCTTGAAGATATAATAGGTTTGCCAGCTATTAATAATCATCACTTTTTAACAAGAGCTAAATGCTTTAGATGCATCATAGGTATGAATTTCAGCATCACAAATTTGAGTGTGCAGAAAATGTGATTTTCTTTATTGCCGTAAGTGTTAGATCTCTGATCTGAGCTCCCAGCCTGCCCCATGTAGGCAGTCAATAGCGTCAGTTCTGATTTTGTTTTTCTCTTTTCAATACAATGATTTTTTTGGTCCATGCATACCTTAAGGGTCAGAAACCCCACAGTTCAATCCTTTTTCCGGGTTTTCTTTCCCTCTTGTCACTCAAAAGCCTACAGGCACAAGACCAGGTGAAAAGTGGCATGCTCTCTACCCTTCCTGTGGTCCAAACAACTCCTCCCCTTCCTCCAGGGGCTGGCTGGTCTTCGGCCTCCTAGGATTTCTGCCAGTCCTTGACCAAGCCCTACCCCACAGCTGATATGCAATGTCTCCTGATGCTGAAACACTCAGGTGGCCCTGGAACATTCCCCAAAGTCTTCTGAATTCATTCCTTTTTTTCTTTGAAGCAAATTTCCCACATCTAATTTTTATTCAAATCCCATCCATTCTTCAAAGCCCCAAATATTTCTCCCTGATCCCCTCAACCAGAAGGGAATTTTCCTTTCTGAATTCACAGTCTTTCTCTCTCCTAAGGCATTTATCACTTTCTGCTGGCACAAACATTCAGCTGGCACACACTCGTGCAGGTGGAACCTGTTGACTGCTGGCACCTGTATGATTGGGGCAGTGTTCATTCTGATCAACTCTGGTTGTTTTGCATTTTTAATGTCACCTCTGCCTTCTGCCCTAGATTATAACAAATTATAGCCATGCCTTCTTCTCCTACCATAAACTCCTTGAGGAAAGATAAATGTTTCAATTTGGTAGTTTATTCAATGACTTGCACACAGTAGGCAATCAAAAATGTTTATTAATGAATCTTCAGGTAAAAGTAGGTTAGGCCACAACATCTTCCATGGGACGAGAATGAAAATGCAGGCCGTCTCATTCATCATTGGCATATAAATACAATTTACTTGGCAGCATTCCTCTCTTCTGTCTACTCCCTGAAGCGCACTCAAAGTCTCATAAGTTTTAATTTGAGAAAAGAAGCAGTGGGGTACTTTGGTTTTAATTTGTGGAGAAAAAAAGAAAATAAAATTATTCAAACATTGATCTTCTACCACTGACAGTTAATAATATCCCTGTCGTCATACAGAGCATATTCAAAAGGCATCTGAGAAATCCATCTTTTCCCTGATTGAACATTACATTTTAATTCCAATTCCCTCTCAGGAGGTTAAAACTCAGCAACCACTCTGTAACTTTTGTGCTCCACCATTACCCTGATATAAAAACAGAAATAGTAAATATGGTGTAAGAATACTTAGAATTCACAGGGGCTAGATTCTGCGACCTTCATAAAATCCTAGATTATTGGACAGCATCATTGCACCAAGAATTGGCTTTCATTTCAGAACCCTTAAGTGAAAACAAGATAAAATAAAAATGAGCCACTCCCACCCTAGTGTAGATACTGAAGAACAAATCTTTTTTTATCACTTGAGAAGACAGCTTGTGAGAATAGAGAAAATAGCAAAAAGCTGTTGGGATGTAGATATTGGCTGGAGGGCTTTGCTCATCTTCTAGCCAAGAGACTGGTGTCTACACCAGCTTTCCAGAACACAGACTCAATTTCCCATCTTCACAAAGTTACAAATCAGCATTTGAGGTACCCATGGAATCATTTACAAATGGTTGAAACTATGAGTGTTAAATCCACAAATGCCAGAGGCGGGCAAGTCAGGCAGTCACCAACTCAACACCAACTTGGCAATTCAGGTTGAAATTGTTCTTTCTACTACTACCACTCCCACCCCTGCACACCCCCAGAACTCCTGAAGGAGCTGCCAACCCCATGGCATCCTCAGTCTCCTGTAGGCTAGTGTTCAAAGACAGAACTTGGAGTTTAGGATTTGATAAGATTCAAAGCTAAGATAAGAGAGTGCAATGTCAGGAAGGGGCTGGATTCAAGTTTATGGTCATGATTCTCAGAGAGAGGGTCACCATAAAATGCAGATTCTAGTTCAATCAAGATGACCTAGGTGGCTGTGAAGTCATGATGGGGCCTGAGAGTGGCTGCCTTGGCCCTACTCTGTCTGACTAAATTTATTCAGATAACTTCTATGTAAATAGCACAGCTGTATCGAACATTCCCACTTTGTTTACTGTCAGCAGCCTTGAATGCTAATTGCAATAAAAACATATACTCCCACTCAAAACCAAATCGAACAGGCTGCTGTTTTTCACTTTGAGCTGAAAGATTGTATTTTAGAGAGGAATTGAAATATTTTGTTTTTCAAATAGCACATTATAAACATCACTTAGAACATTTCCTTATTCAGTTTTGTGCAACTCACAGTTTCTTCAAGTTGGTTAGGTGATTGCTAGCAATTAATTAGTAAGGTTAACATTGTTTTTATTGATCAGCCTGGCAGCAGTGATTGACAACATTAATATAATTGCTTTATTTCTCAGAAAACTGTGGCATAAGAACTTAATAGTACTGGGAAGCAGTTGGAGACAAAGAAAACTAGATTATTTGTTTTAGATTGGGCCAATTAACTTAACACGCTGCCAGGGCTTTCATAACTGAATTACGGGCAAAGGCTTCCTTCCCTTAGGCAGCTAGGAGCTTATTTTCCTGTCCTTCCCTGATGCCCATCATGACAGTGAATCTCCACAAGGACAGAGGAGAGGTGGGTCTATGATCTGAGGTATGACCCCTATGTTATCGTTTCAATGATAATCACCATAAGCAAATAAGGAAATAGTTTATAACCAGAATTTGAAAATTCCAAGTTTGATGGCTATGTTTAACATCTTTTCTGGTGAAATCAGAGACCAAAAGGGAAAGAAGGAGAAGTTTGCTCTGCTCTCTACCTCTCTAAAGTTCCAACAAAGTTGTATTTGTTCTCTCCTAGTTGTCATTCAGATATGGAATTAACATTGATGATGTTCCAGAATGATTCAGGAGCTGGCTACAAGATTATTTCCTTAAATCATTCTTGTTCAAGGGTTACTAGGAAGAGAAGGTAAAACCTGAGGTAGGTCCATCTTGTGACTGATCCAGAGTTCCAGTAGTTTCTTTGGGAATTCAATAGAAACTTTCAGCCCTTTCTTGTACTTGACCGAACTCCTGCAAAAAGACTAGCTCTTTATTACACCTAAACTATCCTTCAAAATGACTAAGTCAGACCTTTATAATTACCAAAGCTGTTGAAAACTTAAAAAGTAGTTTTCCTTCTAGTTAAAATGATTGGGAAGATAAGTATAGGTTTTGTTTGGATATTTGCTCAGGGTGTTATTACTGTTCTGAAAGCTGTTCAAATAAATGTTTCAAGCTGCTTATAACAAACATAAAGTTTCAGATCCCTTTTATTAGAATTACCAGTTACTGAGAGCATTCTGGCTTCCAGATACCTTTCAAGATAAATTGAATACGTACATTATCTTCAATTCTTACAACAATTTGGCAGATTGTAGCCCAATTTGACAGATGAGGAAGCTGATAGAATAAATGACTAGTACAAAGTCAGTGGGTAATATGGGGCAAAACAGAGATTTGTCTGGTTCCAGAGCTTGTGTCGTTTCTGCTATAGCCAACTTCTTCTTAGTGGAAACCCTTGAGTTCCGTTTAAACTTCCTGTGTTCAAAGGTGTAACGTTCCCTTTATTATGCTTTAAGTGAGAGAGATTTGGGGTTGCTGCTGTTGGTGGTGCTATCAAAAAGAAAGGTAGTATGGTGGTTAAGATTTTAGGTACCATGCCAGCCTCACTGGGTCTGAATCTTGGCTCTGACCCTTCCTGGCTGTGTGTCCTTATACATGTAACTCAACTTCTCAGTGCCTCTATTTCCTCCTCTTTAAAATGGAGATAATAACCGCTCCACCTCACAGGGCTATTGCAAGAATTAAATAATTTAATGCAGTGCTTCTCGAGCTTCAATATACATATGAGTCAGAGTCTTGTAAATCTGTGGATCCTGATTCTGAGGGCTAGGATGGAGCTTGAGATTCTGCATGCAGGATATGGAGAACAGTGGCTGACATGGAGTGAGTTTTCAATAAATGTCAGCTGTGATCATTTAATGATCAGATCTGGAAAGGTCGCTTGGAGAAAACAATACTTTCAAATGAATTTTTGAAAAAATGATAATTGAAGAGATCCTACCTTGTGCAGGCCAGCCCATCATTCCAGAACTTCTAAAAGGTTCCACCACTGAAGGGTCAGGCACAGCCCACCCTCTTACCAGAAATGGTATAATTTTGAAAATGCGTTAGGAGGAATGTGGCTGTGATGTAACCTACTAGTGAGCAATTCGCTTATTGAACCAATATTTATCAAGAATCTTATGCTTTAACTGTTAGAGATTTGGGGTCAATTAAGCATCTAGTATATGTTGGACATTGAACTAGGCACTGGGAATTCTTGGCCATTTTGAAAGTTTTTCCTTTGTAGAAAATGTAGCAAATATCCCCCAACACTAGTTGCAAGGTAAATGGTTTTGTTTTATATGGGGTATCTGCTCCTTTTCACTTCATAGCTATCATTTCCTACTTATTTCCTTTAGTTCCTCTATTTCAATCTGTTTGTTGTAAGGACCTCATTCTTCTGGACAATTTCTGAGTATATTCACTTTCTCATCCAACCCGCATATTTTTATTGAAGACCAATTCATAGATAATGTACATCTCTTAGCATTGTGTGTGTTGGAAAAAGTAATTAACAGGTAATTAACCATAATTTACATGGTCTGTTGTGTTTTTAAAAATTTTCTGTTTGACTGCCACAAAATAAAATCTTCCTTGTTTGTGTGCCTAGCATATCTGCAAGCAAATAAAAGAGGACTTCTAGCCGCAATAACCCAAGATCCACCTGAAAATGAACACTGATACTTTACATCCGTGTTTAATTGTGTGATATAAAGGTGTTAGAAACTCAGCTGAAAGCAGACTTCTCAGGCCCTCTGGCATGATACATGCCGTTTTCGTGAAACATATTTATAAACCATATTTTACCCACTTTCACGTATCTATCCTATCTCAGCTTAATCTTTGTTGACATCATTCCTGTTTCACTCTGTAGGAGGCAGTAATGTGGTTTCACACGTTAGACATGGCAACTTGCTAACCTCATCCCTAGGATTTTCTCATTTGCTGTGCAACCTTGGTGATTCCAGCATATTTTTGGCGTGTATTCTGTTAAGTGCACAAAAGAATGAAACAGAAGGCAGTTGGGGTTTTTTTTGCCAGATTTATTGAGGTATATTTGACAAATAAAAATTGATGCATTTAAGGTATACAACATGATGTTTTATATACAGATACATTATGAAATGATAACCACAATCAAGCTAATTAACATATCTATCACCTCATATATTTATGACTTGTGTGTGTGGTGAAAACACTTAAGATCAACTCTTCTGGAAAATTTCAAGTACACAACACAGTGTTATTAACTGTAGTCACCATGTTGTACATTAGATCTTGAGAACTTATTCATCCCACACAACAACCCTTGTACCCTTTCACCAACATCTCCTACCTCCCAACCTTTGGCAATCTCCATTCTACTCTCTGCTTTTATGAGTTCAACTTTTTTAGATTCCACATATAAGTGAAATCATGGAGTATCTGTCTTTCCCTATCTGGCTTATTTCACTTAGCATAATGTCCTCAAAATTCATCTGTGTTGTCACAGATGGTAAGATCTCCTTCCTTTTTAAGGCTAAATAATATTCCATTGTGTGTGTGTGTTTATGGATAAATAGATAGATAGATAGATAGATAAAATATACCCAGAAGCAGGATTGCTAGATCATATGGTAGTTCTCTTTTTAATTTTCTGAGGAACCTCCATACTGCACTAAAATGTACTAATTTTCATTCCTATCAACTGTGTACAGAGATTTCCTTTTGTCCACATCCTTGCCAACATTTGTTATCTTTTGTCTTTTTGATAATAGCCATTCTAACAGATGTGAAGTGATATGTCATTGTGGTTTGATTTGCATTTCCCTGATGATTAGTGATGTTGAGCACCTTTTCATAGACCTATTGGCCACTTTTATGTCTTCATTTGAGAAATGTCTATTCAAGTCTTAGCCCATTTTTTAATCAGGTTGGGTTTTGTTGGTTTGTTTGTTTGTTATTGAGATGTTTGAGTTTCCTATTTATTTTGGATATTAACCCTTATCATATATATGGTGTACCCATATTTTCTCTCATTCCTTAAGTTGCCTATTTCACTCTGTTGATTGTTTCCTTTGCTGTGCAAAAGCTTTTTAGTTTGCTGTAATCCCGTTTGTCTATTTTTGATTTTGTTGCTTATACTTTTGATGTCACAACCAAAAAATTGCCAAAACCAATGTCAAAAGGTTTTTTCCCCATATTTTCTTCTAGTAACTTACTGGTTTCAGGTCTTACATTTAAGTCTTTAGTCCATTTTGAATTGATTTTTGTATATGGTGTGAGATAAAGGTCCACTTTCATTCTTCTGCATCTGCATATCCAGTTTTCCAACACCATTTATTCCTTTCCCCATTCTGTGTTCTTGATACCCTTGACAAAGATCAGTTGACTGTAGATGCCTGGATTTGTTTCTCACACACACAATGAAATATTATTTGGCCTTAAAACCTATTATTTAGCCTATGCTGGTACCATACCGTTTTGATTACCATAACTGTGTAATATATTTTGAAATTAGGACGTGTGATACCTCCAGTTTTGCTGTTCTTGCTCAATTGCTGTGGCTTTTCAGGGTCTGCTGTGGTTCCATATGAATTATAGGATTGTTTTTTCTGTTCCTGTAAAGAATGCCCCTGGGATTTTGATAGAGATTGCATTTACTCTGTAGTTCACATAGTTGTTCTTAAACATTTTTGAGTCAAAAATTCCTTTGAGTACCTGATGACTTTATGTATCCTTACCCAAGAAAAATAACTGTATGCACAAACTTAGAGATTCTACATATATATAATTTTAGTAGTTTTGTAGACCCCACAAAGTGCATTCATCCAATGACTTTAGGTTGAAAATCTCTGCTGTAAGAGTTCTCTAGCCAGTCTATAAACATCAGTGTAAGTTACAGCAAAATCCACTGCTCTGAGCAATTCACATGCGGATGGTGGGAAGCAGTAAGACACCCAAGAATCTCCAAAAGAAGATAGGGTGAGATTTCACATATCAAAAACAGAGCCAAAAGCTGCAATCAACACAAGAACTTGATTTTAGTGATCTGAGAGTGTGGCTCTGTTAAAGGCAGACCGGTGAAACAGGTCTCAGGGAAAAGAAATGTAAGAGCAAATAGTTGATGCTTACCAGCTTCTTCAAAGAAAGATTTTGGGCACATGGGCTTTTGTTTACACATGCGGATGTGCTTATGGAGATGCATGCTGCCAGAAGGCCACTAGCACTTTCCTCCTTGGAGGTAAGGGTGTAGGTATAGCTGTGATAGTAGATGATAGACACAACGCCTGTCTGTTATTATAGAAAGAACTCTGACTCAGAGCCAGGAAAGCCAGAATTCTAATCCTGATTGCTATTAAATTCATAATCTTAGTCAAGTCATTTTCTTTTCCTTGGCCTAAGTTTATTAATCTGTTGAACTTGCGCAATGGCATGTTGTGATTTTCATACCTCAAAGATTGTTCCAAGTATGAGAACAACTGATTAAAGGTATTTTGGAAAAAGTACATTAAATTTGCACAAAAGCACCATACATCATGATCATTTTCATAAACACCATCTAAGTTGTTGGGAGACTCTTCAGTTCTTATCATTGACTCATTTTACCATCACTACTCTTACAATCACTACCACCCATGATATATCAGCAGGCAATTGCTTTACTTGCTGTGAGGTTCAAGTTTCTCTTTTTTGGAACCAAGGGTACTAGACAGAACTTCTCTTACATATTTATGGAGCAGTGAAGTCATTGGAGGAACATCCTATGCTTTTAGTCTCAAGAATTTGCTGAATCACTGTGGTCCTAAAAGGCTCTCTAAGTAGGTTAAAGTAATTTAGAAAGAGTCTGACGACAATGTTGAGTGTGTAATTCATTGTGATTAATAAAGAATCTTTAACCACAGGAAAGTTCCTTTTGATGGCTAAAAGAGTTTCAAACTTCAAATGCAAGTGTATCATTCTTTCTTAGAAAAAGAAATATAGCAGAGATGTATTTTTGCTTCAAATTGCTTTTACACTAATGGACAAATAAGTTTTATATTGTTCTATTTTCCTGATTTTTTATTGAGCTTTAGTGGATGCAGAAAAGTCTAATTGTGTTACCTTAATCTAATAAGAGACTTTTAAAAGGTAATGACTGTCACAGAGCCTGTTTCTCCAATTCAGAGTCTTCCTTGATAATTCATCGAGTTTGGATTCTCTGTAATTATATAGCATTTATATTCTCTCCTCAAAGTACTCATATTACTTTCATGTCAGTTGCCAGAATTCTTCAGGGCAGAAGAAGTTGGGCCTTTATTTCCCTCTGCTGCTTCCCTGGTAATTGTTTGAAGAGTACTGTGAAGACTCTTTTTCAATTCCTCTCACTTTGAGGTGAGTCTTTATAAAGGTGGTCATAATGCGGAAAGCAGAGACTGGTGCTGAGGACGACATTGTTTCATAAAAATGTCAGTGATTATTAATTCATAGAAGATTTGTGAGGCAAGTGGAAAGACCTGATAAGCCTCATTTCCTTGACCATATTCATTTTTTACCCTGGAATATAAATTTTGCTAATCACTATTTAAAATTGCATTTGCCTTTTACCCAGCCACAACCATGTTCATTTTAATTAGTTCAAGTTTGTGGGATGTAAAAATGTTTTCCTATTCATCAAGATGTTACTAGAATAATACCTTCCAGACTCCTAGGCATTCCTGAGAAAACTGGGTTCTTCATTACAGATTAAAGAGCACTTCTGAGGGCACTTTCCCAAGAACATGTACCTAAGGAGTCCAAAAATATATAATCCCGAGGAAAATAACTTATTTTAAAATCTATTACCACTAACAATTCAGTAATTCTAAGGAATAATTACTTTGACCTACACTGCACTCTAAATTTGCTCAACTAAACCTCCAAGAGCTCAGTGTTGTTTTAAAACAGTGCCGCGCTCACCCCAAAGACTGTTAAACAGCAAGTAATGTTTCTTTCCAGAACCAAATCCTCATAACTTGCTTTCAAATGCTGAGAATGTCCTCTGAGGCTCCTCTGTGCATCCAAAGGTCAAGGAACTGACATTTCAATATCAGCAACCCAACTTCTCCGGGAGCTAGCAGAAGGATAAACACAGTGAGTCACCTGTCCATTGTTGACAAGTAATATGACTCACGCAATGTAAGGCATCCAAGGGAAAACGACAGATGTTCCTCGTATCTGCTCTGGGTATGAGATCCCGGCAGGTCATAGCCAGAATCAGAATGCACATCTTGAACTCCTTTAAAAAAATTAAGAGCTATCAGGCTAAGAGGATCAAAATTCAGAAATTATACCTACTCTCAGAATTCATAGCACAAACTCTGAGAATGGACAGAATTAAATGCCAGTCTTTGGAGATGTTTTTCTGAACCACAGATATTTTTCTGCCAATTAGTGCTGCAATTGAGTTTTAAGTGGTTTTGAACCAGGGGTGGAGAAAAACTTTTAATGAAGGCTTTAAGAGAGTTTACTTTTAACTTAATAATAAAACTCTCTTCCGAATCCTGCTGAAGTGGGCACTTAAAACACAGATATCCGTTCAAATCCATCTTTCTAAAGCAAGACTTCCTAAACAGGCTCTGATGAATTCTAAGCTTTCCCAGGGAAAAGTGTTTCACTCAGTCATCTTTCTCTCCCTCACAGCACCAGGCAAAATGGCTTGCCCAAAGTGGTGCTCAGTTCCCATTTTTTGAATAAAGAATGTCTTTAACATATCATTTCCTTACTGAAAAACCCATATGAGACCTCAATCCCATTCCTATCCTACTCAAGTGGAAACTCTCCTTCAGGCTGGTTTTCCACCCCTCTCCCCTACTGTTCGGGGACTTATTTCCTTATGGGGTTCTTGCTACCTAGATTGTGCTCCCTCTTTTCCTCTGTCTTCTCAGTCCTAGCTACCATCAAGTCTCAATTCAAGTCCCACTTTGTCCATAAATTCTTCTCCTACTGCTTAGCCCGTGAAGCTCTCTGTGACTGTTTCACCTTTAGAGCCCACTGATTCTCACTTGGCTCTTCTCTAATTGCCAAATGTGTGTTAGGCTTGTGATGCAATCAGAGTGTAAGTGCCTTGAGGTTAAACACCACCAGGTCTTCTTGGCTCTTTTTCCCTCAGATCCCAGCCTAGAGTGAAGAATAAGTATGAATATTCATATGAATGAATATAAATAAGGATATGATGCTATTCTGAAGCACTGGATTAAGAGATTCTCATGAAGCCAGGACAGCCCAGTTAGCTTGAGGATTCAGTTCACTTCTATTCATTCATAGATCAGGCTGAGATTTAGGCTCAGATCCTGAAGGCTACTCCAGACCCTCTGTGTGATTTTCTTATAGAATTATTGCTAACTTTCAAGAATTCATGACCACAGGCCCACAGAATTCAGTCTTTTAGGTTTACAAAAGTTCTACATTGATACCAATCTCTTTCTCTTTTTTAAAAAATCAGATGTGCCAATCTTTGTATAACAAGAGTGAGTTGAGACTGAGGTGTTAAAATGTCTTTATAATTATGGGGGAATGTATGCAATTCCTTTTGGAATGTGAGTTTTGCGTTTTTGAGTGTCCATATTCTATTTCAAACTGTCCTCTGGTTTACCTGTGACTCAAAGATCAGAGCAAGTAGAAAGAACTGCATTACACCTAGTTTTCTTTTTCCACTGGGTCATCAAACTAAAATTTCCACAGAGTAGGAAAGCAAGCCAGTTTCCCTCAAACCCAGAGGTTTTGACGTTAACACCTGCTAAAGGGAGTCAACTAGACAACATGAATCAGCATCCCCACAGGAAGATAAGGGCTGGCATTTTATACACACTGAATTGATAAGAAATTCAAAGGAAAGCCAAAACAAAAGAGTGAGGGAGAAGAAGAAAAAAAGAGAAAAGACAAGAATAATATATGATGTGAACCAGAAACTAGCTCTACGTTGCCACTAATATATAACTCTATACGGAAGCTTTGCATCTCCTCAGCTCATGTAGAATAGGATCCAGTCCTCACTACAAACCTACTGTAAAGCTCAAATTTCCTCAAATTATTTCAAATTCTTGATCTTTTTTTTTGAACTAATAATATGTATCTGACACTCTTCTAAATATGATATATCAGTGAAAGAAACAGTCTCTATCCTCATTGTATTTCTATTCCAGTAAATAAGAATCTGAATATCAGGTATCACGGTAATATGCATTAAGGGAGCAACTCCTGCTAGGCGCCTTGTATGTCATTTCTGATTTAATTCTCAAAATACCCCTAAGAGGTAGAAATATCACTGTCCATATTTTATAGATGAAAAAAACTGAGGTTAAGAGAGAGTAAATAATTTCTTCAATGTCACACATTTAGGCAGTGGAGCCGGGATTTGAAGCCATATTCCCCTGACTTCTAAGCAGGACCAGCCAAACAGGCTTTAAATACCAGAGTGCTAACTTGAGGGTCAAAAACATTGGTCACTTCATATGTGTTATGTGCTAGAGTGAAAAGTCCAAACTGGGAAAGATTTGACTCTTGACGTATTAAATTAATTTTATATCATCAGTTTTATTTTATGTAGAGCTATTGGGATAGAAAATGGCAGGGTATTTGTTTCATGTTAAACTGCTAAACTAGAGCACCTTATGCAGCCTTCGGGAGTGTCCCCGATCTTCTATAAGGACAACATTTTGCTTGCCTACAAAGTATAATTTTAAAACATTTCTAAAAATCTTCCAATGAAAATTATTCTAGTAATTGAAAAAGACCATTCAGTGCTTTCTTCCCTCCGACTTCTCTTTGGCTTCCCTTTGGGTTGGTTCTCACCTACCAGCTTTCAGAGGCCTCTGAGCCTTGGTCCAGGGAACCCATGGGCTGTGGCAAGTGGAGCTCTCCACCATGCTTGGGCTCGCCACCCAGCAGGAGGCTGGCAACGATGGACACAGTCATTTCAGAAGTTTCCAGAAGTGAGTGCTGTTCTCCCGTATGCTGGGATTCCTTTACATGAACTTAGCTGCCTGAGAAGTGTTAATGAGAATTTTGCAAGGGATTGGGGAAGGTCAAACCTCAGAGTCTTTTTAATTCTCAGCCTCCTGGGACCCACTTATAGTTGCTAGAAGCCCTGTGGGGAAATGAAAGACAGTGCAAGTCAGACAATAAGACCTTCTGTGGACCTGCAGCATACAGAACATTGTACTACAGCGTAAGGAAAATCGTATGCATTGTCTCTGCCCCCGAGGATTTATATTCTAAGGGAAGAAGGGAAAATATTTTGAAATACCCAACTCAGTCAACAAGCCATACACCTCATTAGAGCTGTGTAACCACTGGAGAAATGTATAATAACTACGGCATCCTCCCTCCCCGAAGGACAGTTTCTCTCCAGAAGCCATGTAAGATCGTGGTTGAAAGCGTGTCCTCTGGCACCAGACAGCCTGAGTTAGAATCCTGACCCTGCAACTTTCCAGTCGTATGACCTCAACAGGGTCACATAACCTCTTATGCCATAGTTTCCTTATGTGTAAGATGGGAATAATAATAGTCTTTCCCTCACAGCATTGTTGTGAGTATCAAATGAGTTAACATATAGAAAGTGCTTGTATTAACTGAGTTAATATTTAGAGAGTGCTTATAACAGTTTTTGACTGATAGTAAGAGCTGTAGCGAGTGCTGCTTCTAGCTGTTGTCACATTCTGTTTGTTTTTAAGACAGATCTGAAGATTGAGTGAGTCATTTTTCTATTCTAGTAATAATAATAATAATTCTTCACTTGTACTGAATGCTTAATGTGAAAATGGGACATGTCGTATCTCACTTCATTCTCATAACTATCTTAGGAAGTAGATACAATTTTAAACTTCCTTTGAATATGAAGAAAACAAGGCTTATAGAGGTTTAGATAACTTTTCAAAGACTCAAACTCAGGTTTTTCTGGCTCTTCAGGAACTCATTTTCTATTAAGACCTCTGGCTTCCTCCCCTCAACCATGAAAGAATGTCAGGGAGAATACGCTGGCATTTGAGACGGGATGTGATACTAAAAGGAAATTGGTAAGCGGATAGAAGAAGGAATTGAACAGCTCTCTAAATCTTAAATTAAAAGCAATTGAAGTGCAGAGATAGCAGCAGAGTTTTGTTGTCCCTAAAGTTTAAGAATCTGAACCACACATTGGAAGTCCACTCAGATTATGTTTTCCATTTCCAAATTTCCTTTCACTAATATTTATGATAAAAGAAGAAAAGATGAATTAAAAAGGCAGCATTTCTGAGACCAGAGTTACTGAAATCTTACTCGGGTTTTGATCAGAAATATATAAAAGTTGATGGAGCTATCAGAAATCCTTTGAGGCAGATAAGAGGGAGAAAAAGGTTTTGTGTCCTGGGGACAGACACTCTGGGCTGCATTAGAGCAGCAGGTGGCTCTTTACAATTGGTCACTGCATCCCATACGGTCAGCCCAATCTAGTTTTAAAAGATCCAGACTGAGACAAGAGCTAGTGATGCTCCAAGAGGCATCAAGAGAATGTGGAAGCTTTAGTCAGTCCTTTGGGGTGAACTGAAAAAATAATAGGTTTATGAAAATTGCCTGCGTATTATGCTAAGAAAACTTCTACAAGGATGCACAGATGGGCTTCAATTTGGACAACTCTGTTGCTGCATATTAAAGGCCTTTGATTTTAATATCCAATAATGAATAAAACTACTGGTGGGTGTCCTCCTGAGTCCTAATGTAATCAGAGGAGAATGACTAAGTCTGGCTCTCATTTCTTTTCGCTTTGAGTATTTGCTTTCAGCCAGATGTACCTATGCTGAGAACACAACAATGAATCACTGTATACGTAGTGGGGGAAACCAAGGGGATTTTGTCAGAAGGGAAGCAAGAACTGATTAAAGTCAAATAAAAGTGTGGCTTTGAAATTATTGCATTTTCTAGAAGAAATCAACTCTGGGTATCCATGGTCCTCCATATAAGCCAAAACTTTTCTGTAGTAAAACGTAGTTTATTGAGAACTGACACCTCCACTCTCTACCAATAGGCCCAACCTCATGCTGATCATAGATAACTGTAAAGGTAGAACTTAGCACTAGGATTTAGCACTAGCTACCTTCTCAGATGCCTCAGTGCTGGCTACTAATCACCCAAGCTGATGATTCCTGAGTTATGGTTTCTCTTTATGATCCTGAAGACACTATTGCCTGAATGGTGGTAAGACGTATATGTGCTTTGCATCCTGTATCTTTCTCACTTGCCAAACCATGTTGTCTTAGTTGAGTTGATTTGAAGCCAAATTCCGCTTCTCTTATGTCCCTTCCTATCCCCAAGTAAAACTATTGTGTGGCCTCAATTCTTCACCTTTCTTCTGTGCACATTCTTTTCAATGTGATTTTGCAGTTCCTCCCCTGAAGTGGTGGTCTATTTCTTTACCATTTGACTTGACTTGACGGTCCCTGACCTGTTTTCGCCAATAGAATGTAGAAGAAGTAAATGTGCAGAATGTCAACTCTAAGCTTAGTCCCAAGAGGCTACAGACACCTTGGCTTTCTCTGTTGCTCCCCTGCCTTCATCATGAATGAGAACAGGCTAATGTGCTAGAAGATGAGAGACCACTTGGAGCAGAGCCAGGTGAGTTCAATTCTCCCCTCCAAGATACCAGAGATGGTCTACCCAAACTCAGCAATGCTGCCAAGCTGACCTGAAGTTGACAGGATTGAGTGCCACTGACTCACTGAACCACCCAGCCATCTTGATGACTCTTGAGGAGGGAGGGAATGATAGTTGTTTTAAGCCTCTAAGTTTTGGGGTGATTTGTTACATGGCAGTATCTAACATATACCACCATGGCTTCTCTATCCCCAGTTCTGAGTTCTGACATGCACCCTGATCTAGCCCCTCCTTAAATGTGAGCTGGTATCTTCAGCTCCTAGCAGAGTATCTGACACTCAGTACTTCTTATAAAATAATTACTAAATAAATGATATCAGTGAACATTTGGATTGCTCTCATTTGCAATCGGAGCTAAGTTTAGTTTTCTTATTAATCATCATCTTCCTTTTTGGACTGTGTCTCTTTTGTATTCTTAATTTGATGTCCTCTCTGTTTCTGTTTCACTTTGACTTAGACAGAAATGAATAAGAAATTTGAGAGACTAATAAAATTTCTAGATTCCTTTGATAGAAGAATTTAGAAAGTAGAAGACACCACATGAAAAGAAGGGCAAATAATCCAAAAGCAAACAAGAATGGAAGGTTCGCCTGGATCTGTCGCATTCGATGTTGAAATTCTGAGTAACAAAAGAATTGTTAGGGGTATTATTGCATAACAACAAATCTTTATCTTTTCATTTATGTGGTTTCAAATAATTGCTTCCTGTTCTACATTTTACACATTATAATATCTTTTAATTTTTCCTGAGCATTCACTCAGAAGCTCAGGCATTAAAGGTAACTATAAATCTTTTTTATTTGGTAACTGGGTCCTTCTGCTTAGTAGAATTCAAGTTATAGCTGTATTTCTCCCATCTTCTAGTACTTTGAGATCTTCAGCCAAAGAACCACATTTTTTTAGGATTGTCAACAGTATCCATGTACAAAATGTGCAGAGACATTGCTTTCTTGGGTATGAAGTCTTCGAAAGAGAACACTCTGTAAATGTGAAGAATTTAGGACTGGACATACACCGCAATTTTTTTCTTTTGCATTATTTCTCCTTTGGAATAAAATCCACCAAACTCCAATATTAGCTTTATGTGGCAAAGCAGTGAGTATTTTTTGATTCTTTGCCTCTTCCCTGCATCTAAAGCAGTAGTACAATGTTGGCATTAGAAAGCTATTGCCCTCTACGGAGATGTTGAGGATGTCCTTCTCTTGATGTGGCTAAGGACTGGCTGTTTATTTCCCCTTTCTACAGAGACAAGTGAAATCACAATCAGAATGGGCAATTTGAAAGGGAAGAATAAAAAGGAAGCAGTCTATGTTGTTCTCTTAATTACCACATTAGACTGCAGCCATTTAATAAGGTTTGGCTCTTGATTGCGTTCCTTGTCTCCCGAGGTGCAGGAGCATTTCCCGTCATGGCCTGGCTGTTGATGCAAAGATGCTGTGAAAGCCTTGTTCTTGTTTTACTCTTTCTCTGCCTCATTAACTTCTTCATTTTAATGATTACATCTTTATAAAGTCTAACATTTCGATATCAAATGTTTTGTTCTTAACTTAAGCATTAAAAAATAGAGAAAGAATGGGCCTGGCCCCGTGGCCGAGTGATTAAGTTCACGCGCTCCGCTGCAGGTGGCCCAGTGTTTCGTCAGTTTGAATCCTGGGCGCGGACATGGCACTGCTCATCAAACCACGCTGAGGCAGCGTCCCACACGCCACAACTAGAAGGACCCACAATCAAGAATATACAACTATGTACCTGGGGGCTTTGGGGAGAAAAAAGAAAAAAAAAAAGAGAGAAAGAAGGTTGATCATCACTCCATCTGTCCTTGTCTATTTCAACATTTAAAAGGATTCCACTTCATTATTTTGGGGTGTGTAGGGGTTTATGTACCCCTGTGTCCTTACCATCTATCAATACAAACTCTGCTTTCATTCATCCCTGTATTCAACACACATTTACTGAGCTTTTTCAACGCTCAAGACCCTGGAGAAAGGCTCTGAGGGAGAGAAGCTTTGATCCCTCCATAAAAGAGCATGTATGTCCTTCCCTAGAAGAAGCCAACTTTGAGGAAAGCCTGATGAAGAAAGATAGCACTGATGAATGTAAAGGAAATAAGACTTCAATAAAGGCTTGGAAGACTAGGAGTAGACACAGAAAGGAAAAGTATATTTGGGAGATTCACTAGGACTTGTCTTCAATAACTTGCTAAGTTCTATATTTATATTTACGTATTTTTCTCTAGATTTATTATATTTATAATGAAAAATATCAATAAAATGGAAGTATACTGGTAAGGGTTCAAAAGGAGAGACATGAGGGATAGTTCCCAAAAAATGATTGGATTCTCTTAGGAAGCTAAGGACAGTTAATTTTTAGGAAGACAATTAAATTGGTGCCTCATTTCAGTATAAATTAGACCCTTTGTGAGATTAGAAGATATTCAGGTATGATTTTATTATTCTCTCCAAAGAATAAAAATGTGGCCTGTGTATAGGTGTCATCAATTAGCTTTCTTACGCCCTACTCTAAATGCAATCTATGAACACTGACTTTTTTAAGTTAACAGACATTGAATGCTTGATCAATTAAATTATTGCTCATTTGCTTTACATGGGAACAAATACCTCATTATCCTATTTAATTGAACTTTTTCTTCTAAATCCAGGTCTCCACAATATTCACGAAAATTTGATCTGCGTGATTCCAATCTATCAAGATTATTTTAAAATTCTTGATTCTATGCCAATTATTCACTCTTCCAATAAGACTGTTTTATCATCATTTATTAAATTATTCAACAAACATTTATTGAGTGCTTACTGTGTGTTAGGCACTATTTTAGGTGCTGAAGATGTAGCAATAAACAAGAGACAAAGTTTCCTGCCTTCATGAAACTTAAATTATAGGACAGGAGACATAGAATAAAAAGAAGACAGGGAAGTAGATAGTACATCAGATGGTGGTATGAACTGTGGAGATATATAAAGTAGAATAGAAGGATAGAGAATGTAGAGGCCTCTAGGTTCTGGTATCAGCCTTGGGTTTGGAGAGGAATGGCAATGAGGTCAGTGGCTGTAGCAGGGGAAGAGAAAGAGGTAGGATATGAACACAAAGATATAGGGAGGAACCATGCCCTGCAGAGTCTGGTGGGCCATGGAAAGGCTTTGGCTTTAACTCTGCATAAGGGAAGAAAACATTGGAGAGTTTAAGTCATGACATACCTAACCTGTATTTTAATAAATTTTACATTTTTGAAAAGGTTTCTGTGTTGAGAATAGATTGGCAAGGAGCAAGAGTGAAAGTAATCAGATTTGCTGACTATTGCAGTGGTCCAGGCAAAAGTTGATATTGGTTTGGACCAGGTGGTAGCCGTGGAAGTGGTGAGTAGTGGTCAGATTCTGAATATATTTTGAAGGTTGAATCATATAGCTTGCTGACTGATTAGATATGAGGTATGAGAGAAAGAGAATTCTGACATGACTTCAGGGTCTGGGGGCCTGAACAACCAGAAGGATGGAGTTGCTCTTTACTGAGGATGGGAAGGCTGCACAAAGCAGGCTTGAAGTGGGAACCAGGAGTTGGGTAATGGATGTGTTATACTTGAGGTTTCTAACAAACATACAAGTGGAGGCGTTAAGTAGACAGTTGAACATTGAGGCTGGAGTTCATGGGGAGAAGTCTGGATGGAAATACAAATTTCAGTCATCAGCATATAGAAGGCTTTTAGATGCAAGAAATGAGATGGAAGCGTGTAGGGAATTAGTGTAGATAGAAAAGAAATGATCCTAGGACAAAGCTCTGGAGAACACAAATGCTGACAGATCCAAGAGTTGAAAAAGAATCAACACAAGAGACTAAAAGAGCGTAGCCAGGGTAGTTGGAGAATCTGAGCCCCACTCTTCTGTATTGGAGCAGAGTGGGTCAGTGTATAAGCATTTTTCATGAAATATTTCATTCGATTTACTTAAAATATACAGAAAATACAGGAAAATTCATATAACCCTTTGTGCTTTATTGAATCCCTCCTTCTTTTTAATGCACTATAACATATAACTTTACAGCTAAGGGAGACGTCTCCATCTGCCCTTCTTCCATCCCATTCTCTCTCCCCCAGAGGCCACCACCACTCTTTTGAAGTTGCTATTTATCATTCTCATGCATTTTTTTATATTTAAATATATGTAAATAATTTTTGTACTGTATATGTGTGTATACATACTGTATATATATCTACAATAAAAATATATATAATCTGTATATCTATATATAAATAGATATATATCTATAAACAAAATATAATATTTTCCAAATTTTTGAACTTTTTTGCGCAACCTATACATTACCTTCCCCACCTATTGGTTTGTGTTTGCCTAATAGTATATTTTTAATATATTGGTACATTTAGTTTTAGGTCATTTTTTAAAACGCTGTACCACATTTCATTACAAGAATATGCTGCAGCATATTTTCCCAAACATTTCATGCAGGGCATTTAGGATGTTTCTAATTTTTACTGTTTCCGACAATGATGGTGCAAGCATTCGCGTACTGTCTTTAATGTACCAAAGTGTATGGTTTTCTCTAAAGTACAAATCCAGAAGTGGAATTACTGGTCATACAGAATGTGCATCTTTCATCTTATTGAACATGACCAAATTCTCTTCAAAGTGATTGTGCCAATCTACCCTTCCACCAGCCATGAATGAGAGTTCCCTTTGTTTGGACGCCTTGGCAATCCTTAAATCTGATGGGACCACACGACATCCCATTGTTGTTTTAGTGTTCTTTTTTCTGATTACCCATGAAGCTAAATTCACCTTCTCAAGAGTTTATTGTCCTTTTGGGTTCCTCTTCTGTGCATGGCCTGATCATATCTTTGCCCATTTTGTGACTTTGTTTGTTAACACTTTAAAAATTGGAAAATTCACTTAAATTCTAGTTTTTGCTTTTCTTGAAAAACGAGATCACCAGATTTTTCACAAGGCAGTAATTGGCCAGGAACTCTTGAGCTGGAGCATACACTTTTTTGGTTTGCCACAGTCCACAAGACTCCTTGTTGCATTGCAGCTAGTCTGTTTCATTCATCTGTTTTACCTGCCTGACACCTAAAGACATCTGAATTGGGGATTCTGTCTTATAACCTCCCAAACCAGGTTAAGAATCCAAGATTAACCTGGGTTTCTCTTGGAAATATTGTTTAACATGGTTAAACATTTGTTTAAATGGCACACATAGGAATGCTATTCTTAAAAAAACAAGCAAACAAACAAAAAACCCTTAGTTTATCTTACAGATATATCCCTGCTTTAGGTAATTCCAAAGCATGAAAATCCAGATTTTTAAAAGCAGAGGGTGATTATCCTCCTTTTTCTAAATACTTCTGTAGGTGGATTTTAAAATTCATGAAAACTCACTATGGGATTTCTTTTACAAAGCAACCTCCCCTACCACACTTATAACATTATTATTCAGCCAACACATACTTAACAACCTACCATTACAGCCCACTTCTAAAAACATCTACTATCTAAGGGATTGTGATTGTGACAACATTTTCAGCTGATTAAAAAAGTAATACATTCATCAGCACCTGCCTGACTTAAAGGTTAGAGTGATGGCAACCCTGGCAAAAATAATAGAAAATGTAGAAACGAGAAGGAGAGGAAAAGTGTGAGGGGTGTTGAGTGGCAACCAACAAATGAGATATTCTGGGGCATTTCTTCACTGATGAGGATCTGGGATGCAAGGCTGATCTGAAGGAAGTGAATTATTTCCCCAGGGCACTCTGTCTGCTTTTCTGGTAGTTGCTACCACATAAATATTAATGTCTGTTTCAGGTGGTAGCATAGCCTCAATGCCTGTGCTCACTTCAGGCAGGGGTAATGCAGAAAAACAAGGATATAACACATTGCGTATTAACTCTCCAATGTTATTTGTACAAAATAAACTTTAAAAATGAATCTACCTAAACTGATTGATTTCTAATTTGATGTGATATTGTTCTATTATGATTATATACTATTATACTATTATTAGAGCCAAGTATGAAAACCAGTCAACCTCCTACATTTAACTTGAACACGCTTATCACTTATTTTTTATTCCTTTAACAGATATTTATTGAGAACCTACTATGTGCCAGGAAGTAGAAATAAAACTGTCAAAAATCTCTTCTTCAAGGAGCTCATTCTGTGCTCATCCAGCCCACGTTTCCCATGGCTCTACCCGTGCATGTGTAATCAGATATATCCTCAGCGACTGCTTACCCAGCACGTCTCTGCTCCTCTTGGAAGCTTAATGTTCTGTCTGTCTTCTGTGCTATTACTTTTTTGCCGTCACTTGGCCAGTCCCAAGCAGTGGCAGAATTAGAGGTCTGAGGGAAAGAGGGGGAGAGCATTCTCTAAAAGTGTTGCCATTGCAAAAAGATGCAGAAAAAAGGTCATATAGGCCCATTTCCTCTCATACTCCAAATGTGTGTGCTTTATCTTCTCCCAGGTAGACTTCAGCAAGACATATGCTACATTTACATTTTTTGATATATTTCTCCTCTGCTGAGCCAAGGTTGATTTAGGGCGATAAACAGCTTGATCTTCATTTGATGATTCCAACAATTATACTTAGAGTTAATAGAAGACAGAGGAAAAGAAAATCCAAGGGAAAGAAAGGGGAAGGATGCAGAAGTAAGTGAACAAACAGCAAACAAGGTAAACCATTGTAGAGATTAGAAAGACTAGCACAGGGGTATTGAATTGGTACCGAAGTGGGATGTTGGCAGAAGCAAGATGCCTGTGGTCCTGTAACTGAACAGGAAGCTTACCAGCTCCTTAATGTAGAAGAATTTGAATGATATTAAGAGTTGCAAGGAATATTTAAATATATTAAAGGAGAGTTTGAAAATATCTGAGTTTTCTGCTGCCTCCAACACATTTGACTTGGTATCTGAAGAAACATTCCCTGTATAGAGTAACTGAAATATTTGATAAAATGTAAACATCATCTTTTTAAAAGCATGGCTGAACTTTTGGGAAAGTGGATGAAATCACCAGAGACCAGAGCTGTAAGGAATCATGAATCCAGAAAGATAAATAAGTGCTGGAGCAAGTGTTCATTATGGGGATATCTGAAAATCCCTGTGGTTGAGAAGCTGGGTTCTGAAGTCCCATGCGTGCAGGAGACAGGAGTCTAACCTGTGGGCTACATTGGAGATCAAAACAATCAAAAAGTGGCACTCTCAATGGAAATCAGTGAGCAAAAACTAGTAAAGCTGAGGAAAAAACTAAACATACTTACCTCAGTTTTGGCTCCAGGTGAAGCAGATAGGTAGGTAAATAGATAGATAGACAGACAAAAATCTCTCCATGGACAATATAACTTATAACTGTGGACACTCTCTGTACAAATTTGGAGCTGGAATTCGTAGTAATTACATGACCAAAAAGCCCAAGGTAAATATGAATTTTAAAAGATCCCAAATTACCTGCAAGTATGACAATTCAACTGACATCACATCAATAATGATAGAAACTAGGAAAATATCGAAAAAAAATCTTTAAAGTCTTGAGAGAAAATAATTGTTATCATAGAATTGAAAACCCAGAAAAATTATTGTTTTTGTTTGGAGTGAGGGTAAAATAAAGATATTTTCAAACGTTAGTAAGAACAACAAAAACTGAGTTTACCAATAGCAAACCTTCACCAGAGGAACTTCTAAAATTATACTTCAGGAAGAAGGGAAATGATCCCTGAAGCAAAGTCTGAAATTCAAGAGACAATGGTGAGCAAAAACCTGGTAAAGCTGAGGGAAAAACTAAACAAACTGTTTAAAGTAATAATAATAATGTCATCTCAACGTAAAGTTAAAAATATGGGGGGGGGGGGGCGGACAGCCTCTCAAGAAGGATGGGAATTGTGCTATCAGGCAGTAATACTTATAAAGACCTAATAATTTAGACAGTGCCAAACTGGCACATGAATAGGTAAATGAAACAATGAAATGGGAAAGAGAGTCCAGAGATACACCAACATATATGTAGAAACTCGACATTTGCTTTGCCAGATCACTGGGGGAAAGATGGACTCTTTAGTAAACTGGCTTTACAAACGGAAGAAATGAACTAGGACCATGATTCACACCATACACAAAATTCAGTTCCAGATGCACCTATACGTGGAAAGCAAAACTTCAAAATGCTTATAAGACAATATAAGAGAATAACTTTATGCCCTCCACTCACAAAAAGAATTCATTAAGACCTTAAAAAAAAACATAAAGGAAAAGTTTGAAAAATACGTCAAAATTTATATCTGGGATTGATTATCATCAAAGACACCAAAAGGAAAATAAAAACATAAGCCTCCAGCTGGGAGAAGTTATTTGCAAAATGCATAACCGTCAAAGGCTAGAGTCCAGAACATAGCAAAGACTTCTATAAATCAACCATTAAGGGTCAAACCAAGAGAAAAGACAAAAGACAGCTCATGGAAGAGCAAACATAAGCAAATTAAAAGACGCTTAACTATATTAGTAATTGGAGAGAAGCAAAATAAAATCACATTAAGTTTTGCTTCACCTCCAACAAACCAAGCAAACAAAAACATATCTGACGATAGCCAGTGCTGGAGAACATGTGAGGCAATGAAACCACCCACAGCCTCCTTGGAAATGATTTCCCATTGCTTAGTCGTGTTTCACAACTCTTTGACGCAGCGATAACTCTCTTAGGAATGTATTCTACTCGTGAGAGAAGAATGTCTCCAGTTGGATACTACACTTATACTATAAAATAGAAGTAAAGCAAGAAAACACTACATTTGATATATTCTGCTTTTTAAGCTGGGTGGGGGTACATAGGGCGTTTTATTATTTTTCTGTAAACTGTACCTACATGTTATATGTAGTCTTTTGGAAAAAATTAGGTAAGTGTTAGAAATTATTTATATGTTGTAAATCAACTGGTAAACTGTAATTCTCATTTCATAGTGTCTTCATAGCATGGATATAGTGATGCAAAATCTACCATCTTTATACAGTCCTGTGTCAAAGACTGCCTTCTCCCCATACAGAAGTAGATCTGAGAATTGGAAAGATGCCTCCTCCCACTCCCCCTCGGCCCCACCTCATTACCCATCTGAAAAATAAATTCGTATTTCCATGCTCACATAAGCAGATGAGGCACGCAGTTCTCGGGGTGATAGAGTCCCCGCTGAGGTGTTGCACCTTGTTGATCTTACACGTGACCTCTCCTCCAGAGAACACATACAGCCGGTGTGGTGAGGTGGGAAGTATTCAAATACCAATCACCTCACAGAAGCTGGAACAACACTCACTTTAGAACCTCGCATACTGCTTCGGGCTCTGTCTTTGTGTACAGACTTCTTCTCTTAGGGTGGTTTCTTTTACAGACAGGCTCTCCCCTTCCTACCACCATCCCTACTTTCCTCTACCAGAAGACGCCTCGGCTTCCAAGGGTTTCAGCCAATGTACATAGCTCCTGGAGAGGAGCTTCACTGCTTTCGCACATCCATCTTTACCTGGACCCTGCAGGAGTACTCCACAACAAGGATGTCACCCCCTTTTGGTATAGCCAAACGAGTGACGGTCTAGATTTTCTTTGTTTGTATCAGATTAGAGATTTTCCAACATTTTCAACTTTATTTCAGTTCTGGAATTGTATTGTTTCTTAATTCTTGTAATTATTTTATCTTTTTACTTTGATATGTATCATTTTATAATTCTGATAGGGTTGTGATAGCCACATCAAGTAGAATTAATCATTACTTAATGGCAGATGGTTGCAGAGAAACTTTAAAGGGCAGAAGATACAAAAAAAAGTATCCCCGGGGCCAAATCTGGTGGCCTAGTGATTAAGTTTGGTGAGCTCTGTTTCAGTAGCCAGGGTTCAGTTCCCACACCACACGTCTGTTGGTGGCCATGCTGTGGTGGCAGCTCACGTACAAAGAAAAGAGGAAGACTGTCAGCGGACGTTAGCTCAGGGCAAATCTTCCTCAGGAAAAAAAAAAAAAAAACCCAAACCCCTTGGCCTTCAAAAAGTATTAATCATACACAAGTTAAAAACATTCATTTGAATATGATGATTCACTGCATCTTTGCCTCTATGATCCCTTCACCCTTAGATTTTCTGTGGTCTGACACCAACATCACTCCAGCCTGCAACAATGAGTTAGTCTTGTTGCTTTTCCAATTTATATAAAGACATGTTACCTTCTGAACTGACCCCCCTGGGTAGTGGTTTCTAGACTTTCTAGTTTACAGCTCTACATTTAGTTTGATGTAGAGACTCATAACTTTTCAAAAAGTGTTGAGTACGTGTTTATATTAAATACATAAATATTTAAAAATACATAAATATACATTAAATACAGAAATATTTTTAAAAGACAAAAAAGGAATTTTGAGAATTTAAGATTGAGCTGTTGTAAGCTGGAAAACATGGTTGAAAATCACTGACAAAGTGTATAGAAAAGCACAAGAGAAGAATGCAGACATGACCCAATTAAGATGTCACTGTTTTGATGTAGAATTCCCAAAATGGATGTCACTGTGCCCAACATTGTCTCCAACTCAGAATTACAGAGCCTGCAGCCCTGCACTGACATCTTCTATTCCATATGGGCTACTCATTCTTTTTTTTTTTCATATGCTATTCATCAATATCGTGGCCAATCTGACTCATATTTTAGTAATGAAAGAGAAACGTAGCTACGATTCTCAAAAGAAATTCTCTGCCTTCAGTTATGTTTTCTGTGGTCTTCATGAAATTTGGTATTTTTTACAGTAAAGAATAATATCAATTATAGCATCCTCATTAGGGAGATGCATCTGTTTACAATAGTTCTCTTCAACAAATATAGGAAGTGTATTAAAAATGCAAAATATGATCTCTTTATTTGCCTCTCATAGAACCTGTTAAATGTTATCACACTTATGCACAAGAGTTGGTAACTTTTTGTGTATTTACATTTTCTCATAACTTTCTTTCTCAAACTCAGAAAATTAAGCTGGTAAACTGAAATTTACCAGAAGTTTCAGGGGGTGGTTTCTTGGTCCTTGGCTTAATCAGCATCAAATAAACTGTGGAAGAGGGCGAGCGCTTGCTGAACATGGTTAATACAAACAATCCTATATGTGAGTCTGAATCTCTCCCTTTTCCTCAAATAAGAGTTACCAAGACTCAGACAATTACACATTTTCCATTCCACTTAGCTTCGTGAATTGGCTTGTGTTAATTGGTTTGAATTACTCTTGTTTTCTTTTCAATTGTAAGATAATTCTTGTTTTTGAACATTTCAAAAACACAACAAACTAAAGAGAAATATTAACACCTCCTGAATATCCCACCTTCTAGAGACAATATAAAACTTTTGCACAACCTAGGAAACAATTAACAGAGTGAAAAGGCAACCTACGGAATGGGAGAAAATATTTGCAAACCATATAGCTGATAAGGGGTTAATATCCAAAATAGGTAAAGAACTCCTTTAACTCGATAGCAAAAAAAATAATAATAATAACTTGATTTAAAAGTGGGCAAAGGACTTGAAGAGACGTTTCTCCAAAGAAGACATACAAATGGCCAACAGGCATATGAAAAGATGCCCAACATCACCAAGCACAGGGAAATGTAAATCAAAACCACAATGAGATATCACCTCACACCTGTTAGGATGGCTATTTAAAAAAAAGAAAGAAGATAAGTGTTGATGAGGATGTGAGAGGAAGTAGAACTCATATTCACTGTTGGTGAGAATGTAAACTGGCACAGCGGCTGTGGAAAATGGCATGGACATTCCCCAAAAGACAATCCCACTACTGGGTATCCAGAAGAATTGAAATCAGGACCTCAAAGAGATATTTGCACTCCCATGTTCATTGTGGCATTACTCACAGTAGCCAAGATGTGGAAACAACCTAAGCGTTTGTTGACAGATGCATGGATAAAGAAAACGTAGTGTATAAACACAAGGAAATATTAGTTAGCCTTAAAAAATGAAGAAAATCCTGCCATTTGTAACAACATGGATGAACCTGGAGGACATTATGCTAAGTGCAATAAGCCAGTCACAGAAGGACAAATACTGCAAGATCTCACTGACATGAGCTATCTAAAATAGTCAAACACGTAGAAGCAGAGAGCAGAATGGTGGTCGCCAGAAGCTGGGGGTGGGGGAAATGGAGAGCCGCTGTTCAACAGGCATGAAGTTCCGGTTGTGCACCATGATTAAGTCCTAGAGCTCTGCCGTACGACACTGTGCTTATAGGGCTTGACCATCCTGTATGGTACACTTAAGATTTTCTTGACAGGGTAGATCTCATGCCAAATGTTCTTACCATGATAAAAAAGAGAGAGAGACGAATAGATTTTTTGTAACTCTTTCCCTCTATCTCTCCCTCTCTCTGTTGGATTTTGTTTTGCTTTGTTTTGTTTTCAAAACAAAACTTGAGCTCTTTAATACTGCTTAACCACTGAATTACCTTGAAATGTAAGGTTAATATTTCTTGTGAGCTGGCACATTGTTCTTCCTCTTGAATTTTAAAAGTTGACTGCTGAGGGGAATTTCATTTTCTCTCATCTGAAATTACAAACAGATCTCTTCTGCGCCTGAGTTAAGTATGAAATTAAGGTAATTAACGATGAGTAAAGCTAAAAGTTCCGTGAGCAAAATCAAAGTAGAAAAAATTAAAGACTGTCGTGACTGCAGCAGCATTACTCATCGTCTTCCGGGGGTGCTGCTTTTGTTTTTGTTTTAACTTTTCCCTGTTTCCTTTTTCAGTGTAGGATGAGATCAAACTCTGAGACCAAGAGGCTGGTCAGAAAGGATTGCAAGTGGGTGGATGACTGCAGCGGTCTTCTCTTCATTCCTGTAAATGCTTGCTTGTCTGTTTAGCAAATGTTTATTCTGTGCCCATGGTGTGTCGTTCTGTGGTACTACAACCCCAATGCATCACGTCTAGGCAGGTCATTGCCAATTTATGAATTCCTGACCTACCGTCACTGCCTTCAGCCAAAGACCACCAGGAACCTCCTCGTAGTTCAACAAGTTGTGCTACTCATCGCAGTGGGGGAGAACACACAACATAGGGAGCCGGGGGGCGTCTCAGTAAGAGGGAGTTAGGAAGAATCTCTTATAGGATTTGGGCTTAGATTGGCTGACTTGGGAAAGGGTCTAAGGAAGCAGAGTTTACTCGCGATTGGATGCTGTTAGAAAAAGAGGGCATTTCTATGTTTCGGCATTTTTTGGGTAGCACAATAACCTTGATTTTTGTCTGTGTTTAGACAAAATTATGAAGTGACCTTGCTCTGTTTCCTTTTATCGTTGTCTCAGGGTGAACTTGTCTGAGGTTAGAGATTGTTTATGTCCAACAGGAGAATAAAATGACCTGGCTCTGAATGTCAGACCAGCTTGTAATAACACTGAGGTCTACCTGTGAAAATCAGATCAGTTCCAGATGTCAGAGGCTGCTTTTTTCTTCTTCTTCTCTTTTTTTCTATGCTTGCCCGGCCAGGAACTTTCCTCCCTACTGGGTATGGACCCACAGAGTCACTCAGTTCCTTCACCCTGCTTTGCTTAGGGTGGCTCATTTTCTACCCCTGCCCCTGCTGTGAGAACCCGCCCAGGGACTCCTTTTTTGCGCTGTGTCCTGTGCCTAAACAAGGATAGAATCAAGCCCCTCCCACACTGCCTGGAGCAGGTGAGGAGACAGGTATACTGCAGGCATACTTTATTGGAATGTAGAGGGTCCTGGGTATCCTCAGCTTCTCTTTCTCCCTCACTCCCTACAGTTCATAAATGTCCAATCATCATCCATTTTGCAGGCTCGCTACCATCCACTCCTATCCATCTCCATTGCCAGTTCTTAGTCCAGCCTACTGTGCACTTTCCCTGGCAGTATTAGCCACCTGGTCTCCCTGCTGTTATCCTTGAACCTTACAACCCCTCCCCTCATTGCTTCCAGAATAATCTTCTGCAAATGCAAATCTGAGAGTATTACTGCCCACTTTTAATTCTCCATGGCATTTAAGACAAAGACCAATCTCATTATAAAGCTTGCCATGGTGTGACCTTTACATATCTCCCCAACATGTAGCTTTCTTTCACTTTACTTTCAGTATTCTAACCGTGCAACAGTTCTTTTTGCTACGCAAATGAGCTCTATACATGTACTTCCTCCCGTGTCTTGACCTTTACACATGATCTTCCCACTACTTGGAACTTATCCTTCCTCCTTCTTCCCTCCAAGCTCCAGTTTACATCTAATTCACCCTTAGAACTTCGGCCTACCCCTGCCTTAGATAGCTCGTTTGTTGAGTGCTATCACAGTACACTGGAGTCCCCCTTCCTTTATTACAATCCCCACTCTATGTCTGCTTTGCCCAAAAGATTGTGTGTTCCACGAAAAAAAAGGAGCTTATCTGAGTTGTTCATAGGTATACCCCAGTGCCTGGCATGTGTGGATGCTCATCAAAATATTTGTCAATATATGAACATATTAACTAATCAAATTTGACATACAAGTAAAATTGCTATGTGCTACTAAATTATATATCATTGTTAATAATAAGGCTTACTTAAATTTAGTAAATAGTATTATATAAGCTATTTAGGGAAATTGATTAATAAGTCAAATATTATTCTGTGGGAAGATGTGACCTAAATTCTTGACAAAAAATTCATCAATAACTTACTGTAACACATCCCAATTATAATAAGTGAGCTGTCCATGATTTCTCATGTATTTTTGTAATAAATGCTATTGTATGCTTTGTCATTTAATTTTTATATTTTTTTGTTTCCTGTCTCTTCAAATAGATCATAGGGGCCTTGAGGACACGGAATACATCTCTCATTTATTTGTATTTTCCACACATCCAAGCAGTTTCTGACACATACTAGGACTAAGGTAAATGTTGGTCCATTAGATTTAATTTCTGCCCTTAATAAATTGGGCGTGTTTAATAAGACAACCAGTTTCCATGAAAGGAGTAAACGACATCTGCGTCCTCTTTGGCTTTTTGAATTATTGCTCATTCATTATTCATTTGATCACTCAGTGTTTATAGGACCTTTGCATACTTGGCTCTGTGTTAAGAATTTGTTGTACAATGTGAATGAAAAGCAACTGTCTTCCTTTGAGGAGTTCGTAAGTAAATAGATAATAGTAATGTGAGATAAATGCTAATGGTATAAGCACAGAAGAAGCATTAACTCTGACTAAGGATGTATATGAGGTCTTGGAGGGTAGGAAGACAGTGTGCCCAGGTTATTGTTTTTAACAGTATAGAGGCATATGAGAGCAGGGGGATTTGAATGGCATCCAGGACAGAGGTAGGATAATAGTAGACAATGAATCTGGAAAGATAGGTTGAATGTAGCCTGGGATTGTGAGCTATATTAACAAGTTATAATTTCATCCTCTTGAGTAGTGTGTAGATGCTATAAAATGCAGTCCAGATCCTCCCTGGAGAATAAAAGACTTAACTTCCCCAGCTGCTAGGAGTGCTGCCAGCAGAAAGCCCTTAGCCCTCCATTGTCGGCCCTGTCTGGGCATTGCTTCACCTGGAGAAAGCTAAGGTCATGCTTCCTTCCGATGTGGCCCACATTCAATGATTGATTGACACAGGTAATAAAGCCTGGTTTCTTGACCCCAATTCAAGACAACTCAGAAGGGTTATCTCAACCTCAGAACTCCTCAACTGAGGCCCCACTGAGACAGCTTCTGATTTTCACTTCTCCCTCTGCTGAATTCTGCTATTTTTTTCTTCCCTCCATCAATGTCGATTCTAAAACCATCCCCTATTAAAAATCCTGCACAGTAGTTTCCAAGTCTACTTACTGAGGAAACCAACTTGCAACAGGTGGTGGTAGGGAGTCATCACGGGGTCTTAAGCAAGAAAGTGACATAATCACCATGTATATTTCTTCAACATGAGCTTTCCCACACATACAAAAACTAATTAGGCTTTAAACAAAAATGCACATCAATTAATTTATTTCATCAGGGATTATTCCTGTAGGGCTGAAAAAGCTGGGATGGCAGCTGCAAAAATATGTAGTGTTGATATTTTTCAATAACAGATGATTTTTCTTCATTATGACATCATATTCATCTTTTTTAGGATTTTTTTTTTCTTGAGGAAGATTAGCCCTGAGCTAACATCTGCTGCCAATCCTCCACTTTTTGCTGAGGAAGACAGGCCCTGAGCTAACATGCGTGCCCATCTTCCTCTACTTTATACGTGGGACGCCTACCACAGCATGGCCTGCCAAGCGGTGCCATGTCCGCACCCGGGATCTGAACCTGCGAACCCCGGGCTACCAAGAAGCAGAACGAGCGAACTTAACCACTGTGCCACCGGGCCAGCCCCTAGGATATTTTTTAAATGTCAGCATTCATTAAACTTTGTCTCAGAGCAAAGGAACTACAGAGTAAAATCTTTATATTCAAAACTCAATAATCAGGAAATTATCCTGATTAAGAAGTAAAATGAATTCCCGATTTTTAGAACATCACCCTGGGTAGAAAATGAGAAAACAAGAAATTTTCCACAATACTTACATTAATTTTCAAAATTCTTTGACTTTACTATGGCAAGATTAATGTTTAAATTCTACAAACTGGGATAGTTTTGCTCCAACATCGGATGTTTGAAAAATGTATAATTTTAATTCTATCTTTCAAACAGTCAAATTCTAAAGACAGATTAGGTAAACCAAAGGAGAATCGTATCAAATAAGGATTGCAGTTGACCTTTTATATTCCCAGTCTTTTCTTCCACCTCCGTTGAATATGATCAAATTAGCTTTACATCATTCATTCAATCTATAGTTATTGAGAATCCACTATAAGGAAGGCACAGAGGGTGGTCATAAACAAAACCCATCCAAACCTACTATTGAAAGACGCAGCACTTGGCTTTTCCTCCTCATGTATTGTTGGGGTGCCTCATATGAGTTCCCATAAATCCAAGCACCATGGGGTCAGCTGTCATGTTGGACTCCTGTTTTTCCTCTTCTGCTCTTGCTCCCTAACGCTGAGTACCACGACTATTACTCCTATAGGAGTTTTCCACACCTGCAGGCACAATAGGGTTCCCTAAGGCGTCAAAGAGTGAAAATTCTCTCATACTCATTTCTCTAGATTCTCTTCAGCCCCAAGTTGAGGCCCTGGAGCCCTGCAGTGGCCAAAACTCTGCATTTGGTTCATGAAGAGGAAACACTCCTCCTGTTCTGCATTACACTGTATTATGGGTGTTTCCGCTTTACTCACTCAGACAGTAGCCCTCATGTCATTACAGGATGTGAGCTGAGACACGGACAGCGTGCTGAATGCAGACTTGCCCTTCCCTTCGGTGACTAAGGCTTTGTCATGACTCTTTCTTCTCCTGGAATGATTTTTCCTTCCAGGAGTCCTCCTGGTTCCTTATACACGTAGACTCATAGATCTACTCCGCAGTTTACTCAATATTTCTGAACCCATGGTGGGCACACTCTGGACTGGGAATACTACAAAACAATAAATGAGCGTACAATATCTGCCTTCAGAGATTCTAGAATTTCTCTGGTTGCTAACACACCTCAAAATGAGTCAAAACCATCAAATATTTGTAAATAGCAAAGAGAAGAGAACAAATTACTTCTATTTCCAAATAGTCCACTCTTTTTTCTCGGAGTATCATAAATTCTAGATTTTTATTAATATATGTTTTAAAAGAATAACCGATTCAGTACTGTTCCACATTTTGAGAATTTTAATATTATCTCACAGGAACAAGACAAACATTTGTGTCAATGAAAGAAATTTGCTTAAGAGAATACTGAGAAGTTTATTTAATACGTTAGAGCCTTTCTTGAGAAAAGGTGTTTGGAAAACATTAAAAGGGCTGTCATCTTAAAAATGGAAAGAGGATTTGTGCGACTTACAGCCAGGCAAAAACCTTTAAAAATTGTATTGTGGAACATGAAGTGAACCCACTTTAAGCTATAGAATGTTTTCATCAATGTTTGAAACACAGGTTGTTAAAGGGATAGACTTGCTGAGGCTTCCTTACTCAGCAATACATGTCGTTTAGGAGTAATATTGTTGCAACAAAGTTTTCATTTATTGGGTACATGTGTGCCCAAAAAATTGTGCTGTAGGAAAAAATTATAATTCTCAACAGAAGAAAATTAATCCCTATTCATCATTCAATATATCATCATTTAATATGAAGGACACCAGAATGCACTTGTTAAATGCTGAATAAATTTGCATTTTAGAGTAATTTAATTTTCACTAACATTATTTGGATGACTCAGGTGAAACATAAAGGAGTTAATCCAGCAGATTATTTCGGGTATGGTAGTCCCCTCTTATCCACAGTTTCACTTTACTCCTTATCTGCCCTTTCGCTTTCCACGTTTTCAGTTACCCACGGTCAGCCTGGGGACGTTTCCTCAGATAACCTAGGAAAGCGAAAGCTCCCATAACAGGAGACTACAGTCCAAATTTTACAGACAAAATACATTGCCAAGTACAACACACATTTTCATTCCTATGATTAATTTTGACCACTTTAAAATGATAATCATGTTGCAAGAATCATAAAGTTCCAATATATTTGAATGATTTAATTTCAGTAAGACTTTTCTCCTTCCTTTGTAATCATGAATTTAACTGCTACCTCCAGCACTTTCATTGTTCATAAAACCATTCTATTTCATTCAGAATCATTTCTTCATACACTGATGGTTTATTGCAGAGAATTACACAAGATATTAAGATTTGTTAGACGAACAAAAAACAATCAAAATTCTATTTGGATATACAGCAACACTGATATTAGCTATCCAGATTTCCAATTCCAGACATTTATGACCACTTGATTTTCAAAGACATGTAATTTCCCTTTAGCATCGCTACAATTTCACTTCAGCATCGCTTCCAGTAACTAACAACCCGTACTGCGGGAAGTTTGACATAAGTGCTTGTTGTGATACATCATGTACACCATGTTTTTCTTTAAAAAAAAAAAAAGTCTGGTGTTATCACCTTGTCTTTTCTTGAAGAACTGGGAGTTAAAGGCTTAGGAGAGAAAAGTCAAAGGGTGATATCTAACAGAAATCAAGATCTTTACAGAAAAGCAGCCGGACATTAAGAAACATTTTATTTGGCTTAAATTTGGAACTGGTCTTAAAAAAGAGATTAGAATGCCTAGGATAGAATGACCCTTTGTTTTTTTAAACTTGGAACTGTACAACCCTGTTTGGAACAAGTGGCCTTACAACATAGCTATGAGCCAGCTGGTTTCTTATTGCAAGCGGAGTTTGCCGAATCCATGCTACTCATAGATTTCTAGACACATCTATGCTACGCCATACCACTTGAATACCTGGTCAGAAGGCGGCTCCTTCTTCATTTTAGCGCACACAGAAACAATTGTAAAGTCTACACCAAAGTAACGCAATATTTAAATTATACATCCAAGGTTTGTATCTTCCAGAGACAACTTAGCTTAAAATGCGTATGACTATTAAGGTTTTTATTTGGGGGGTGGAGAGGGCATACACAACATACATTTTGCAACATGTATGTCTTCTGGCTTCCAGATTTTGAGGATAATTTTAGCACTGCGAGCTGTATTTTTTGGTTTTGGTTTACCTGATTTCAACATTCGGCCATGTGTAAAAATTACCTGTGATAACATTAACAGGTCTCCATGCTATTTTAATTCAGCAACAGTATCTGAATTTATGGATATTTAGAGGTAAATGAGACCCTGTCGTTTGTCTTTAAGTGTCTCAGACACTCTATCAAAGCCAACAATTTAAAGTTAACTCATTTTACTATGTTAACAACCCCAAAGTAAAAAACATCCACCCCCATATTGTACACAGACTTTTCCCCCTTATAATGCTCACCACCAAAAAATAAATAAAATAATAAAGTTAACTCAACATTTGTTAGCGTAATTGAAATATATTTGAAAAATACTTCTATTTCATCAGCTAAATGTTCTATAAATATTAAAAATTTAAAGTTTGCTGAACACTTGCTAGCATGGTTGATATGTATTATAAATATTACTTAAAAATACTTCTATCTTATCAGGTAAGTTTTCTAAGTGTTTAAGAACCTTTTCATGAACTAGCCAAAAGTGTCAGAATGCAATAAAACTGCTTAAATTGTTGTGCTTTGATTTACAAAATATAGAAAATGCAAAAATTGAGTAAATGAGCTGTAATAACATTAATTATTATAAAACATTAATCTAATAATAATATTCCAATATATTTCTGACTTCTAAGGTTATCCTATGTATACCGTAATGATACAATTAGACAAAATGCCTTTATCATAACAAGCCTTGTACATTTTCAGATATAGAATATACACTATCTCTATTCCAGTCATGTTGAACATGTAGCATTATGAGAAATTTAAAAATCATTTATATTTTAAAATATAGCATTAGCAAGAGTGTCAGTAAATAATAAATGACAAAAAGAAAATCTTTTCAGTTTTATGATTCCATCAATAAAATATAACTATCATTATTTGAGATGCCTGTATTTTTTTAATTGAAAATATTTTTGTAAGAAAATAATTCTTCCTTCATATTTTCATTCATTTAATTTATTGATTTAGTAAATTAATATCACATATTAGTTTATTTAATATTAATATTTATAACAGTGCTAAATACTATTCATATTTATAAATTTAATTTAATTCTTTGCAGCATTTCAATGACCACGATGTTTGTGGTCTCCTTTATTGATGTATAGTTTTGAATTTTATAAGGATGCTTTGTAAGAAATATGCACTCAGTTTTGTTCATTGTAGTCAGATCTATTTTCGTAGTGCTCATATTTGCACATAATTCTCACAAGTCACTTTTAGAGTGGAGAGACAATTTATGTTGATTTCCAGAAATCCAGGAAGTTTAAGCAGATTTAAACGTTCACTTCATAACAGTTCACAATGAGCCTCATGCTGTGGCTGACCACATTTAAATCATAACAATTCTCATAACAAGGAATTGTTGTGTTATTTGAATGTTTTATGTTTTGGGTATCAGCTTGACTTTTGGTTTTGAACATGATGAACCATTATTTCAATCATTATCTCCAGTTGTTATGCCTTCAATTCAGTAAGGAACTCTCATTCTTTAGTTATGAATTCATTAATTTGATAGGCCAAGCAATTAAATTATGCATCTCTAAAATAAATTTGATGAAGTTGAAAATGTTGTTTGAAGAAAAAGTTACTAATACTTATTAGTGAATTTACTAATGATTACTGGCATACTACTATTAATGAGCTGTTACAGATCATACGCAAAAGACACAATTCATACATTACTGACTACTACAGAGCATATTCTTTTGAGTATGACAAACCCTTTAATACACTCTGCCACTTATTTCTCCTACCAAAATCCTGGCTTTCCCACAGGTGTCCTTGGGTATGTTACTTAACTTCTCTGTTCCTTACCTATAAAATAAACATAAAATTTAAAATATCTCATAGGGAATTAGAAGATCCTTGATAATACATGGAATCCAGTTGGAGAAATACAAATGGAAAGTTTTTGTAGAAACAAAATATATTACAGTTGCTTACGTGACTCCTGTTCTTGGCTTAAGCTCTTTAAAGAAAGTAACTGTGCTTCTTTTTACATTCTGGAATCCTTCATTCTACATAGAAACTTTCTGTTTAAAGTTGGTTACGTGAAATTCAACATGTTGCTTGATAAACATAGCAAAGCAAAAGGAAAATTAGCTAGGCTTCAATATCTATAAATATGTTAGGATTTTCATTTTGGCTTACATCTGAAGTATGATTAGTTCTTCAATTTCACAGAATAAAATCAAAATGAAATAAACAGAAAATTTCTAAGGTACTATTTCTCTTCCAGTCTCATCAAAAGATTAAAATCTGTATACCTCAAGTGTTATATATTTTCCAAATGCTTTTCAAGCATTTAGTTTTCTGTTTATTGCTGCAAGTGTCTGTCATTACTTTGATGTGGCAGATGAAGAGACTCAAAGGCTATTCAGCATGCTACAAGCTAGTGGCAGAGCAAGTAGACGAAATAAAACAAAAAAAATATACATACAAAAAGCCCTCATGATCAATATGGTCCTCACAGACTTGGATTGACGTCTCTCAAATCCTTTAAAGAACAAGATGGTTGATAAATGCATACATACCTTGTTAAATACAATGGCAAATTGATTTGTTCTGAGAATAACCTCTAGGGCTGAGAGGAACTAAGACTGACTCCCCTGGCTCTGATTCCGAAATCTATACTAAATGGAAAAGTTTAAGTAGAAAAACAAAACTTCAGTAAAGGAGGGTTGAGAGAGAACTAAAAAGGAAACATGAAAAAAGAGAAACAAACAGGAAACAAAACTGTTCAGAACATGCCCCTGGAGCCATTTATAATTCCTTGCTGTAACTCAGTATTTAAATTACTTGTCTTTTAATTATCTGGGCTGCAACTTATCACATGGTCACATGTTTTAGGCAGAACACAGGCTAGACCAGAACAAAATAGTGATCAATGGGAATTAGTTCCATGAGGTACTATTGATTGCATATGAAACAAGGAGGATTCAGGGTTGATCCCATTGTTGACAAGTGTTTGTTTTCTTCCACAGGTACGGCCATTAGTTAGGAGCATAACATATGGCTGGAGGGTAATTAAGAAGCTGGTGCCTAGCAAAATACAAATAAATAAACAGGAGGATGCAACCATGTTACATCCCTCTTCTCTACTGGTCTTTGTGAGAGAACTTTGGCCCATGAATAGCGGCTCTACTTGATAACATGAGGAAGCAAGTGCAGGGAAGAGAGGAGAGGAAATCCAGAGGACGGTTTGCACCTGCTAAGTTTAAAGTGTCTATCAGATATTCATGCGTAGGGATCAAACAGACAGATATTCAAATCTAACTCAAGAGAAAGGTTAGGGCTGGAGATAGAAATTTAGGAGTTAAGCATGTCAATGATATCTAAAGCCACTGGGAAAGAATAAGATCATCCTGGGAATAACTATAGAAAATAAAAGACAATTGAGGACTGAGCCCTGTGGTTCTCTAACACTAGATGTCAGGAAGCAGAGCAAGGAGACAGATAAGAAGCAGCAAGTAAGTACAAAGAAAAAAGAGTGATGCTCTGCAACACCAGTAGAGGTGTTCAAGAAGAAGGGAGTGATCAATAATGCCAAGTGACAGTGACAGGCCAAGTCAAATGAAGACTGAGAATGGACCATGATGTTTGGTAACATGGAAGTCATTGATGACTTGAAAAGAGCAGTTTTAGTGGAGCAATGGGGACTGGAGTGGAATAAGAAAGTGTTAGACAAGGAAATTGACATCCTTGTTCTTTAAAGATGTTTTGCCATAAAGAGAGCAGAGAAATGGGGTAGCAGCTGAAAAGGATGTACTGTCAAGGGGTACAATTGTATTTTTTTTTTTGATTGGAGATTTTACAGCATTTCTGTATGCTGCATTGGGAGGGAAAAGTTGATAATGCAGAAGAGAGGGATAGTCATTGCAAGAGCAGGTGAAAATGGTACTCGTGGAGGAATTAGCCCTGAATAAAAGCTGGGAGCTCATTGTTATAGGAGAGCAGTTACTGATAATGATAAGGACAAGAAGGCAAGAAGGTCTTGATCACTCGGGTGGTCACTGAGGTCAGGTGGATGACAAGATCATCGGAAATGTGAATGTGAAGGAATTGGGAGGGGGTAAGCTAATGCATGAATCATCTTGGCACAATCCACTCTCCACGGGCGATATTTATTAGAAGTTCCCAAGAAGTGTTTTACACAAAACTATGAATGAGAGCAGTGTCTCTTGTCTGTGATTGTGCTACTCTGAACTCTTTCCACGTTGGCTCCAGTTGCTTCCCATACTTAGAGTGATAGGACGGTTCTGCAGTCTGCCTCAAGACAAGAAAGGGAAAGGCTGGCCTTCTGCTGTGTTATACTGTTTAAATGTTGGGCCTGAAGACACTGCTCTCACTTTAAAACCACAGCACATTTTCTCCCTGGGGACTTTACACTAGGGGAGGAGTTTGGTCCAGGTGCTTTGATGATGTTCTCCCTCCAACTTTCAGACCTTGTCACAGAATCCTGCTCATTGTGTCAGACTCTTTTTTTCTTATTACAAATTTTCTTTTTGTGCCCGTTATTGAAATTATGTTTTTCCTACCAAAACAGTACTCCTCCCTATGTAAATTAGTCATTACAAATACATAATGGGTGATACCTGCAAGCTATGTCTCAATATCCATTACAACCCAGCTTGGAAAACTAAGCGGCCCACCACATAAGACAATACAAATCGTAGAAAACATGCGGGTCTTAGGATGTAACAGTAGAACCCAATGGTCACCGTTAGAACATTCTCTCATGCAGTTTCACAGAGCACTGCCTGCTGTGGAGATTTCAGCCTTGGTTTTAAAAGTATCCTCTTGCATGTAGGAATATTCCCCTGTTTGACCAAGAGCCCAGTTTTGATGAGAAGTACATAGAATGGTGAGAAAAATGGGGACACACTCCAGCCAGATAGACAACCTTCTGAGTAATGAGTGACAGATGCTACACCTCGATCACTCTCGCAGGCAGGAGGCTGCCGTACACTGAACTCTGAGGGACAGCCAACACAGGATGGAAAGAGGAGTGACCAAGAGGAAGGCAGTTGGTCCAGGTCTCCTAAGGATTTCCTGTCTTCATCAGGGCTGGACTGCAGGGACAGAGGCTGATAGGACATGACCTTGACTCATTGTTAGTATTGCTGGTAAGTCTCATAAAGCAACTGATTAGAGACTTCAAGAAGAAGATAAACATTTTAGCAACTGATCTGAAGTTGGGAATAACATAATTCGGGCTGGCTCCGCGGCCGAGTGGTCAAGTTGGTACGTTCCCCTTCGGTAGACCCCACTTCACCAGTTCGGATCCTGGACACAGAACTCTACACTGCTCATCAAGCCATGCTGTGGCAGTGTCCCACATAGAGGAACTAAAATAACCTACAACTATGTACTGGGGCTTTGGGGAGAAAAAAAAGGGAAGATTGACAACAGATGTTAGCTCAGAGCCAATCCTCCAAAAGAAAACAAAAAAGAACATAATTTATGGATATTTATGTGTGTAATGGACATTGGGATAATTTTCAATATAGTCCTCCATAACGAAATTAGAAATCATGTGAAATTGAAGTCACAGCTAAAAAGGTCAGAATTAACTAGTTTTTTTTCTCTTTTTTTGAGGAAGATTAAACCTGAGCCAACATCTATGCCCGTCTTCCTCTATTTTATCTGTGGGGCACCTGCCACAGCATGGATTGATAAGCAGTGTGTAGGTCTGTGCCTGGGATCTGAACTGGTGAAGCCCAGGCTGCCAAAGCAGAGTGTGCGAACTCAACTACTGCACCACTGGGTCGGCTCCTTTTTTGTCCTTTTTGAGGCAATAATCTTAGGCCTTTAAAGTTCATGGAGACACTGGAATCTAGGTATACATTTCAAAGGATTTCAATTTATGAGATATTTTGCCTAAAGGAAAAAAATGTACCTGTTGGAAGTGTATCTTTTTTCTTTTCCGTTCCACAGGAAAATTTCAGCTAGCTTGAGAAAGAGAAGATTCAGAAGTCAACACTGCTTCTGTAATTCACATCATGACATTTAACTGTCAGCTATTATTTCTAAACTATTAACTTTTATGAAAGCTATTTAGACAATAATGTCCATGTGTAATAATATTGGCTTTAAAAATATCAGTGGATGAAGGACACAATCCTCATAGTAGCAGTTTCTTAAGTTCTGAATCTTTCCTTTCTCTCTTTTTTTGGTGGGGGAGGAAAAATTGGGGGCAATAGTTTGGCATCATCATGTTGTCTTTCACTTAGAAGCATTCCTTTCCTTTTTTTTAATATTAAACACCTTCAAGGACTGATGCTACCCTGAGAGTATCATACGATTTTCAAACTCCAGGTTGGAATGGTCCCCACAGGTGACTTCAGTACCACGTGCCTGGTACACAGTAGATGCTCAAGAACCGGCTGCTGAAAGGGTGATAGCAGCTGGAATAAGTGCTTTATCCCGATTCAGAGTTGATAGCAGTGCGGGTGTTAGGAAGGAAAAGCCAATGGCAAAATCAACACAAAATATTCCTCTTATTGCATTAATTTTTTGGTTCCACAGTTCCTTTCACAGTTTCTGCTTATAGTGCTGTGAACAGTTCCAAAATTCCTAAGCCAAGTCGTTTATTAATTCCTCGAGAAAATTCAATTTTATTCTATTAAAAAAGCAAAAATTTCTCTAAATCTTGTTAGTTGAGTTATTTGTTTCACCAAACTAATCTAACATATAAACTCAGGGATTTTCAAGGGTATTAACACGGGAGACTTTTAAAGATACTTGGGAATTTTATGAACCATAAAAAGAAGTTGTTACACTCTAACATTTTTAATTCATTTTTCAAATATTAGTCCACTAAGGCATTTCATTCCTCTGATCTGATTTTTCCCTGAGGCAAAAAAAAGATATATTTGTCTATGTAAAGGATCAATAGAAAAGAGATTCTCAGAAGGAAAATCATTACATTCTCCTCCCTGGAGGTAGATGGAGCTCTGGTCAATAAGGCATGAAGTAGTTTTATTTCTCATTAATAACTCCAGACAAATAATTCTTATTTTTGAATGTGCCTGTATCTCCAGATTTAAGTTAGAATTCTCATATTCCTGTTGGCAACTGTGTCTCAAAGTACAAAATGGAGCCTGTGTGCTGTATACCTCACAGGGAAGTTTTAAGGTCTCTGCTCAGGAGAGACGATTCCTCTGCCCGTGGTGGTAAGACAAACCACGACTTCCAGAAGGGGTCAAGTCCAGGGGGCGGTGCAAAGACAATGGGACCATCCCGCACACTTTCAGGGCAACACAGAGGCAATTTCAAGGCTTTGCCAAGCAGCACTTAGAAGACAGCTGGAAGTAAGCGATCCTCCTGATAAAATAAGGTCCACTAGAGGCTGAGTGAGTGAGTGGTCTCTGTTTAACCAGGACATCATTTTTGTTCCTTTTATCAATCTTTAACAGTAACTCAAAAATTTGAAGAAATGTCATCTAGAAAGCACACAGCAACTTTAAATTTTCAAAAATATTTGTATTGACATTATCCCGATATGATCCTCAGATCAAATTTTAAGAGATATTTTGTAAATGGGATCATTGGTCTACAGAACAGTGAAGTGACTTTTCTAAAATCACATGGAAATTGAGTGTCCAGTGCCATTCAGATTTCATGATTCTGAACATCAGGCTCTGTGTATAGTTCAGGGCTGCCCTTTTGCAAGGAAAGACTTTAGAATTCTCGTCTCTGCCCTCATGACAGAGACATTTGGAAAACACAGACTCACTAATTATCTACATCCTAAAGCAAAATTTGAGTTAATTGTCACCATTTATTTTCATGGAGGAATTTAGTCAAGTAATTATGAAAATTATTTCAAAGAACAAAATCTGTTGGAAATGATGGACTCTAATGAGCAAATATTAAGCTGCCACATTAGTTCTCCAAAATTAGTGCCCTTTCTCTTTCTTCCTTAAATGTAACAATTTCTGTGAGTAGAATTAGATATTATTAGTCCTTGACATCAAAAGCTATGGGGAATTAATTACATAAAGTTGAATGAATATCTTAACTTTGTTGTGTGGCAGGCCATGGCCAGGCTTGTTCATGAAAAGCCCCTAAGTAGACGTAAGTGGAAAACACCTAGACCCTATAGACACAGAGAAGGAAGTGCATAATTGTGGCTGAAGATGGCCAGCTGTCCGCAGAACCCCTTTCCTCTTTCTTCTCTGCCACTCACTAAGCCTGAATGTAGCCACACGACATAATCCTAACCAAGAGAGTCTAGAAACAGAAGTGATGGGCGCCAATTTCAGGCCTGGCCTATGAAACTCCCCTCAAGCCCTTTCCCCATTTGCCAGGTTGATGATACAAGCACGACGGCCTTGGAAGCCACGTGCTGAAGATGACAAAGCCGCAAAATGGAACAAGCCCAGAGCCCTAAATCACCACATGGATAAGAGTTATCTACCAATCAGGACCACCAACTTTGGAAGGTATGTAAGAGCTAAACTTCTGTAGTGTTTGAGCTATTACACATGTTGGAGTTTGTGATAACAGGTAGTATTACTTCAATTAACGTGTGTAACCCCCAGCATACCCACAGAAAAGAGGACTTTTCATTAGAATTGTCAGCAAGATTTCAGGACTTGGAATGTGGACAGCTGGAGTGCCATGATTTTGCTGAATAACAGAATTATTGTCTTCTATGGAATCATAATCACCTGGGTATTTTGTGGCCCTTTTAGGGGGAGCGAAGTTTAAAGTCTGGTGTAGCTCTCTGTTCCAGTACCCTTAGACTAGTCTATTCCTCTCCCTGAGCAGAGCGTAGCCACCACCACCACTCTGGGCGCATCCTCACAAGGCATGAAAGGAGTGTCCGGGGAGGCCACGATCGCTCAGATGTCTCCATTGTCGATGTTCTTCTCTTACCCATTTGGTGTTTGATAAAGTGCGTGAATAGGAAAACGTCGTGGATGATTTCTGCCATCAATAAACTGAGTCCCAGTCTTTTCTGATCATTTATATGTGCAACCACTATGTATAGAAAGCAGAATTTACTGTATGGTAATCAAAAAGCAACTTTACTTTCATTCTCAGTACACCTTTAAAAGTATACTGTGTGGGATCCTTTGTCCCCTGCTCGTGCATGAAATTTAGGGAATGACCCCTCATTTTTCTGAGTACTGTCTTATAAAATATAGGCTCAATTAAGTAATTGCCTTGGCTGAGCCACTCTAATGTTTAAAACTTTAAAGCTTTTTTAACGATTCGTGTTTGGTCCGCCTCGTTCCTCTGCAGGACAGCCATTGGCAGGGGACGGCATGCCTCTCTGTGCCTTCCTCATACTTCAAACTAGCTGTGAGTATTTAGACTTAGAGGAATAAAATGTCTGTTGATATTATTATTTGGAAATAGAAAATCTGATATCTAATAATCTTAAGGTATAAAATTAATATAACAAAAGTGAAAATATCTACACTTAGAGAACAACTAAGTTAAAATTTTTCCCTGTTAATGGTTATAATCATATCTTAACTGCTACTCATTAGAAACTATTGAACATCAGCCAAACAATAATTTTAAATTCTAGGCCTTGAATCCTAATTCCATCCAGAACACTATGTTTGTTTTTAGGAGAAAATAATATACTTTCTCACTGAATTATAATTCAGTGTGAGAATGCGTTACCTCAGGCAACCATATGAGATACTATTAAAAATGCAATTTATTCTACTGCATAAAAAACAACGAAAAATGCTCCAAATCACAGACGTGATGTAGGCAATGAACTGAAACATATTTCAAATCCATTAAATTTCAAAGTATGTTCACTCTACTTTTAGACACAAACTAGCACTCAAGAAACTCAATGCTGTTTATTAAAAACTAAATTTCATTATAAGAAGAAAGTGTTTTGAAAAATGTTAATAATTGTTGAAAGTGGGTGAGGAGTGCATAGGGATTCATGATATAGTCTCTCAATTTTTATGTATGTTTGAAAATTTGCGTTATAAAATTTTTTGTTGTGATAATTGTGAGAACTCTATTATTTTAATAAAAAGATGTTTATACTTGAGTTGATTTATTTAACTACTCGGAGGAAATCAGAGTGACTTTTTCTTTGGAAGTCCATTTCCAGAAGGACACAAAATAAATAAAGAGGGTAAAAAATATGGAACGGAAATAGTTGCCAATCAAAAGGGCAGACCATTTCTAGAAAGTGCTGAAGATTGAGTATCACCCCAAGACTGGGTATACACCAAGTTCAGGTGTAACACAAGAATCAGAAAAATCTGAAGTTAACACATTGTGTGCACCTTCATCAAGGTAAAATACCCCAAGGGCACCAATTGGTCCCCTGGCCAATCTGAATTTAAATGGCCATTTGTGTTTCAACCCCTTTGCAATGTAAAACCACATATATAACTGTGTATAACCAGAATCCTGACTTTTGTGATGACCAGTGCCTTGTTTCTGGGTAATGCTACCACATTTAGATACATCCCTAAATGACATATTGCTTAGTTTTGTCTACTTCTGAACTTTATATAAGCGGAACAATATTGTACATATACTTTGTTGACTTGTTTCTTTCATTTAAAAGACATGTGAGAGGTTCATCCATGTTAAATGGATAATGTGGATGATGTTAAGCACATGTTTGGATGTGCTTAACTACAGTTTATTTATTTTTGTTGCAATTCTTTGGTATGAATATACCATATACCACCAATTTATTATTGTTGATTGTTCATCAACAATCTAACTTTAATGAAGTTTGAGGATGTGTTTTAATTTTCTAGTTATTACAAACAATGCCACCTTATTCATTTTATGAGTATGAGTTAATCTAGGATAAATCTAAGAGTGGAAATTGCTGGGTCAGTGGGTATAGGTTCAAACGCTTTAAGTAACATTAAACTGATTTCCAAAATTTTTGCACCAATATATATCAGCAATGTAGAAAGTTCCTGTGGGCTTACATTCTTACTAATACTTTCATTTTTGCCATTCAGGCATATTTTCACTTTTAAATGAAGCAGTGCCTGTGATGATAAGCACCAGGAAAAGGGGAAAATGATGCCAACTGAACCCAAGTTTACTACTAGCCTCAAGAGTTTCACATATTTTGCAGACTTTTGCCAATAATAATTTAAAAAAATAAAAACAAAGAGTATCCTTTGGGAGTTGCAAGACAATTACTTCTAAAGGGAGTCAGAAATAACTGCTTGGAAAAGCTAAAATTAAGGGAGGCAGACTTTTAAATGAACAAAAATTAATAGTGACATTTAGGATTTATTACTTGTATTAGCTATCTTCCATTTGCCCATTTAGACCAACTTTCACCCTTCCCCATGCTGCCCTCTGTCCTGGAGGCTGACCTATACGGGCAAGACATCAATGGGACCTATTGCCTTCTGACTTCTGGTTGGACTCAGGCAATGGAGACCTACAACAGAAAACAGGAAGGAAAAACTTCCTCCTGTGGGGCAACCATGACCTGGCCTATATCCCAGAGGTTTCAGCTTCTCTCAGGTTATCATCTCCATAAGACTCTCTCATTTGGGACTCCAATAACTCTTACTCCCCTCATCCTTTCAGCCCTAGGTATGGTAACAGCTGTGCCGTTACAAGCTCCAGCATACTCCACCATGCTTTGTGCTTCCCTCTTACCTTGGCCAATCTTTATAAGTAATTCCTTTATTAAACCTTTCTGGAGTTATCCTAATTTGAACACGGCATCTGTTTCCTGCTGGGACACAGATTAGCATGCTACTCCAGTGGTTCTCAAACTTCAGTATGTATTAAAGTCAGTGGGCAGACTTCTTAAAACACAGATTGGTGGGTACCACCTCTGGAGCTTCTGTTCAATAGATTTGGGTTGAGACCTGCGAATTTAGATCTCTGACAATTTCTCTGGTGATGCTCAGGGATTAAACTTTAAGAAGCACTGTAATGTGGTTCAGCAGGGCTTAGCCACCATTGGTCCAGAAGTACCCCACTATTAGAAACACGAGTTCCTTTGAGGAAGGAATGTTGCTTGAGCAGGGTAATATGCCAGAAGCCCTAGAATCTTAAGATTAGGGAAAGAGGCTATCTTAGGTGTTAACAGAAATAATCTCTCTCTGTCTCTGTGTCTCAATCTCTCTCTCTCTATCTCAATCTCTCTCTCTCATTCTCTCTCTCATTTCAGTGATTAAAAGGAAAAATCTTATTTCTTTAATTTAGCTTTTTTCTTCCCTGAAATAAATGAACGCTATTTTAGTGGAAAAACTTCATATAAAAATTCTTCCTCAGCAGCATAAAAAGTATCATGTTAAATTATATAGCTTGGAAAATATTGTTACGTTTCTTCTCCAAATGGCAAGTGGAATAGAAAGTGCACAAAGAGAAAAATATCCGGGTGAAAAATATACTGTCTTTGTAAAGCTCTTTGGTCTATTGGAAAATGGTAGGAAAAATCCAATATTTATTGAGCACCTACTATTTGCCAGTCTTTTCAAAACTTTAACTCCTTTTATCTGCCCCCTAAAGTCTGTGTAGTAGATATCATCACCTGTAATTTAAAATGAGGAAATAGACCATGAGAAGTGAAATAGCTTGTCTGAGACCACACAGCTCATGATAAATTGGAATCCAGGTCTGCCTATTTCCAATGACTACGATTTTCCCACCAAGCCACACAGATCCCAAAATAGAACATAAAGATTGTCATGGTTGCTACATAGCCCTCAGGACTGAAGGACTTTGCCCTCAGTGTCTGGGAGTATCGCTAGCTGACAGCTCTCAGCCCTCAGTTATCTCCGAGAATCGCCCTCAGCCAGAAAGAACTGCTTTTCCCACCATCACACTCCGCCCTGAGGAAGCCTGCATCTACTCACTGGGCGAGTCATTGAGGTAGTATGAAGCCCTTCTCCCTTGGCAGGCCTCTTTGTGATTGGACCACAGTCCAACTACCCCCTCTACCCAGTCCTGCTTCCTTTTCTTCCCTTCCATAAAGGCTGACCCTAACATTTCCTAATAAATTGTCAGCACGCTAATCTTCATCTCCACACCTATTTCCCAGAGAACCTCACCCATGATGAGGATAGACCCATTTGCTTTTTTAGACCAGTGAGAGGATAAAGAATGGCTCGTTAAATCATAAATTTCCTTATATTAGTAGATGGTTTACAATTTCTGCGTTCAAAGCTCCAGTAAAAATGTTAACAGAGATTTAACTGAAAAGTGAGGAAGCTTCCCCGACACACACTACATCTTTTCAGTGTTCTTATCCACACCTAATATGGCCAGAACTATGTAAACAATTCACTTTTCTTGAGTATTTCCAAAGTATGCAACTTAGGCTCCACAGAAATCAGAACTCTTCGAACTTATATTTCATTGGTCTGTTTACATATAATTATCATAATTTCAATTCATTTGCTACTAACAGGTTTGGTAACAACCACAACTTACTCTTAGCAAGCTGAGTTGGAAGCAGCAGAAGTTTGTGGGCTGGCCAGAGAGTAGCCGAGTGGTCATGAGGACCTCACCTGCCGTGGACATCAACTGGTACGATTTATAGAAGGAATGGAGAGTGGCAGTTAAGCTGGCAATGTGGTTGATTCAAAGTTTGTTAAGAAAGCTTCTACCGTATTTCCAAACCCAAAGGGTTGGTTGAATTATTCTCAAGTTATCTGTGTCCTCTGAAAATTGATTCGTTCACTTTTCTAAAATGTTATTTAATTTTCATAATTTTCATCCAATGCCCCTTCCCCAATATACCTTCCAGTAATACCTATTGTAATATTGTGGAAGAATCCTATTCTATGTGGTCATCATCATATTATATATTTGCATAGAACGAATACTTAAAGAATTAACCAGAGTGTGTGTGTATTTGCATGTGGGAGAGAGCATATGTTATATTGGTATTCAGGAGATATTTCAATCACAATATATTTTTTACAATCTCTGAATTTCCTGAAGAAACATCAGTGTTTCCCAGTGGCTGATTGAGTTATGACTTTCTAGCTTTACTTTTCAGGAATTAGGGATGAACTCACAAACTAGTTGTTACCAATTTGGGGTTATTTTATCACTAAATATAATTTTATATACCATGGTCAAGTACCATTATTTTAGGAGAAGAAACTACTTTTTTCTCAAGAAATCAGGATGGATAACAACTTAGACAAGATGAATACTAATCAAATTCTTTTTTTTTTCTTTTTTCGATGAGGAAGATTTGTCCTGAGCTAACATCTGTGCCAGTCTTCCTGTGGGACGCCTCCACAGCGTGGCATGATGAGCAATGTGTAAGTCTGCATCCGGCATCCAAACCCATGAACTCCTGGACACCGAAGCAGAGTGCACCAACTTAACCACTACACCACCGGGTTGGCCCCTTAATTAAATTCTTTGACTTGGAATTGAGAATGAAAAAATTTTAAGTGAATTTATGAGGTATAAATATTAATTTTTCTCTGAAAGTAGAGCTATACAGTAGGAGACACGAATGGTAGAGAGAGGTAAACACCACCTCAATCTTCAGCATATCTCCCTTTCCTCAGTTCCAAGTGTTCCCAAAATATAGATAAGTTACATGAGAGCTTTCTAAGAATCCCAAGAAGAGAGAGAAGAGTAGAAATCCCTCCAAATGCATGGCTGTCAAACAGATCAGACGACAACTCATAGTAAAAATAATCTCCACCCCACAATACAGTCCACGAGAAAAGCTCTAGATAATATGCATGTATTATCTGAAATTATACATTGCTAAAAGTGACAACTAAACTTGATTAAGGTACAGAAGCTCTGCAGAGTTCCTCTGTGTCTGTTGGCTGCCTTAGTAGTTGCAACGCCCACCCCCGCAGAGAGCATTTTCCTGAGCCCAAAGGGAAGACTCAAAAGGGCTTTCTTTGACCTGGGATAGCACTTCTTCCTGCAAAGGCTAAAGAACGACCTGACGTTGGGTAGACTGTCCTCACAGCGAGGGGGCTCGCATCCGCCTCCACCACAGGGGAAAGACAGAGGTTCAGGAGATTGTCTCAGGACGGTCGGCTTCTGCCTCAACTGTTCCCAGTCTTGAAAAAGCACCCCTGGGAGATGGTACCCAGCACATTTACAAAATCTCATAAGTCGTAATAAATTATGCAAGATACATCTAAAGAAATGATTGACATTAAGCTTTTCTTGTTCTTTTAATATAGTTTGGATATTTTGAAATTATCTAAAAATTCTGGCAGGGCATTTGAGCCCCTAGCCAGGACTGTTACTCCATCCCAAGAAAAGGGAGCCAGCACTGTGAGAAACATGCATCTCTTCTTTTTAATACTCACTCAAACTGAAAAATAAAAAAGAAAGAAAAATCAATACATTTTTAAAAATACTTAGAAGAGGAAAAGAGATCCATTGGCAGGAGGTAAACAATACAATAATCTTTTAACACCTGCAGTATTTATGTGATAAATTTACCAAATCTCAAATCATCTGAGGGCCAAATTTACGAGGCCCCAAATCAGAAGACTTATTGTGATAGATATGAGCATGTTTATACTAATATGAAGATAAAAAGCTGACTATATGAAATTGGAATATGCCTGAACAAACAGAGTCACAGAAAACAAAACTGTATAATCAAAAATTAGGACAAACAATTTTCAAGACATTTTCTAGAAAATGCATGTTTGCAAAGTTTGTATGTTTGCAAATTTCACATTGATTTCCGAATTTCTTCAGGATCAGCCTTCAATAAACCTATATTTTGGTACGTAATTTCAGTTCTCTGTGTAATTGCTAGGAGTCTGGCTGATATAATATAGCAAGAGCTCTAGAATGGTGGACCTGATTCCGGATCTTTTGATTACTAACTAGCTCTTCTCATCTTGAGCAAGCCTCTTAAACACTCTGCTGCAGTTTCTTCCATTTCTGAAATGAACAAGAATAATTTCTATCTATAAAACTAGAATGAGAATCAAACAAAATCTACACAAACTGTTTGAAAATTAATTATAGCTACAGATACAGAAAGTATTATTATTGCACAGAAACCGCTTATTAAGGTGAAGACCAAAAGTTACAGTCACCTCAGCTCACCGTGTGGCACAGCCGGGAGCCTGACAACATAAATATATCACCCATCACTACTTCCTTTTCTCCCTGCCTCTCATAATAAAACATCTCACTTTTCCGGCTTCTTCCATATCTTCTTTGGTAATCATCATATTCCAGGCCCTTTTACTGACATGTTGACATACCCTTCTCCTAAAATGCTTCTCAGAGACATCCTCCTCGATCCCTTTAAGTTTTCTTCCACTTCGTGGGATCGTGCTCCCCAGTCTCTGACACTGATCACTTCATATCGACAAGAATGAGGGCAAGAATAGCTCCCATGAATTAAAAAAGAAAAAAAAAACGGTGGGGCTCTCTTTTAACTGATTTCACACTGAGAAAATTTATTCTGATGTTTTTAAAATTGCTTAGTTCAATTTCAAAATTCAAAACCAGCACAATTTTACCTAAGCATAATAGGGTGACTAGATCTGTAAGCATATTTATTTTTGAATGGGGTAAAGGGCTTGTTAACAGTGCAGACAGAGTTCCTCTCTCAACTCTCAAGCAATAAATCATCCACGATGATTTATGATAAGAGCTTTCACTCGGGCAGTGACCACAGGAAGAAAAGGAGGCTATGACAGGATCAAAAGTCCTATGGAAAACAAAATCAATAATACTGATTGTGATAGTATTTATTGGGGAAGGGAAAGCCAGATATTTTCTAGGTAAATAATTCAATAAATAGTGCTACTATCGACCCAGTACGGAATGCCCACCCCTAAGCATCCAAGCTAGCAAACCAAAGGCTTTCCTGGGTATGCCATTCTCTCTGCAGAATCTCTGTACATTTGCACAAGCTGTACCCTTTGCACTAAATGTCTCTTTCTTCCCTTGTCTGCCTAGAAATCTCCTTCAGAGTCATATCAAAAATTTTCATCTCTTCTTGGAAACTTTCTTTCAGCCATCAGGCAGCTACAGGCTCCCTTCGCTTCCTTCTTGCTCTATTTCTCATACTTCTAGTATATTTCCTACATTTTGTACTATAATTATTCGCAAGTCCGTCTCCTGGTCCTCAAGGACAGGGCTGTGCTTTACTCAGCTGAATGTCTCCAGGGCAGCAAACAATACGTGGAACATGCTATAGATTCTAGGGCTATTTCCTGAAAATGTGAATGGAAAGGTAATGAGTTAGCTTTGGTTTCTGAGTATGAATGGAGAGATATTAATTACATGGTCGAAAACATGGATCGGAAACTCAGAGATGGCACATAGACATGGATGCAGGAATGATTTAGATCACTGAGAAAGACTGAGTACTAGAAGGAGGGAAAAGAAACGGACAAAAGTTAAGGAGGCAGGAAAAGAGAGAGCGAAAGCGGCCCCCTAACCAGGTGGAGAATCAGGAAAGAGTAATTTCATAGGAACCAAGAGAGGAAGAGAGTCCAAGTGGAGGAAGTTGTTTATGGTTTCAAGCAAAGCTGCTTCCTTATCTGTAAAATGTGGAATATGACACCTAATACACAGGATTATGTTGAAGACAAAGTGGAATATGTGACAAAGCTTAAAACAATGCCAGGGACAAAATGGTGACTGAATAATTATTTCAAAATCAAATACAATGAAAATTGAGATGAGAAAACCAGATCTGGCAATGAGGAAGTAGATGGAGATGACCATTGTGGGAACAGCTTCATTAGAAAGGAAAGGACAGAACCTAAAGTTCTGTGGGGTGAGCAATAAAAGTGGAGTGAGAGGGGCTGGCCCCGTGGCCGAGTGGTTAAGTTCGCGCGCTCCGCTGCAGGCGGCCCAGTGTTTCGACGGTTCGAATCCTGGGCGCGGACATGGCACTGCTCGTCAGACCACGCTGAGGCAGCGTCCCACATGCCACAACTAGAGGAATACACAACTATGTACCGGGGGG